>NC_057808.1:28120003-28420003 GCF_018294505.1 Triticum aestivum
GCCCCGTCCCGACGAGGTACCGATCCGACGCCGTTGCCGGTTTTCTGAAGAAAAAAAAACCATTCGTTTTAAAAAAAACCCTAGATCGGTTTATTTTTCTTCGGTTTTATTATTTAGTGAACGTTCACCGACCCGTTCGTTTTAACGAACGTGTTCGTCGGATTTTCGCTGTTAACGAACGTCCGTTCTTTAACCGTTCGTCAGATTTTTCGCGATTATTCGAGATCTCGATTTCAGATCGGATTTTCGTTTTCGTTTAATTTTTCGCTCGTTTATCGGAATCAGGCGATTCAAGCGCCTAGAGTTTCGTCTCGAAATTCTCTTTTCGATTAACCTACTCAAACAAGTTTTTGCTACTGTAAAATTTGACCTCAATCCAGATTAGTAAACGAAGCTTGTTACTTTCGCCGTTTGACTTTCGTTGCTTAGTTCGAGTTGATTCTTTTTGCAAACCGGAGTTCTTAAGTTGAACTTTCTGGTTGGATATTTCATTCGAGTTTTACCTGTGCATTGGATGAGTACTTATTGTTTGCTTGTTTGTTTGCGATAGAGTTCCCGGAGTGCGCCGCTTGTTACTTCGAATCTCTAGGTTTTGCGGATCATCAACAAGGCAAGTAACACTTTGATCATACTTTTCATACCCAGTTTTATTGCATTAGATCAATCCTCAAACATGGCATGATTAGGATCTAATTAAATTGTGGGTATTGGGAAGTAGTTGAGGTAGTACCTATTGCCCCGTTTTTTTATCAAACCCTTGGGAGTTACTTCTACGTTTGCTATTATATTGCCATGCTATGCTTGTAGACGTGGATTGGGTTTGAGAGATATTCATGACAGATGTGAGATTGATAATTAATGGTTTACTTAAGGTGGCAACTAAAACTCACATCTGGGTGGATTGAGGTACCTCGGTATTCCAGGATTGCCTGTTTTTCTTTTGGACCGCCACCCAGGCTCAAAGGGATCATGAGATTATTCATGCTAGAAACTTCCGTGTGCAGCCGCAAGCTATTATGGGCTCTAGCATAGCTGATTAAGTTGTGTGAACTCTTACAGTGGTAGACTAGCAGATGTAGGGGAAAGTAAGTGTAACGGTCTACCCATTCGTAAGGTGCAAACACTTCTGAAAGACTGTGTCTCGGTCATCCGTTACTCAAACACCATGTAGTGCGAGTAATCCAACGGAGGAGATCAAGTCTTGTGGGGAAAAGTGCACAAACCTCTGCAGAGTGTACAAAACTAATCATGGTTAGCCGTGTCCCCGGTTATGGACAACTTGAGTATCTAGTACTTGGATTATCATGTGAATCTCATCACCATGTTACTTTAATTAATTTTGTTGGGTTAATGATGATACTTAATTGGGATTGAGATGCTATCAACCATCTCAATGTTTAACAACCACCATGATAGTTAAATAAAATTTATTCCTTTGCAGTAGGGAAAAATTGGCTTTTCGCAAAACTGTAACCATAGAGCTTTCCACCAGCCATATATGCATGTAGTATAGCATTATTATGTTCATTATTCTCTATGTGTTATATTGCCAGCATATTCCATGTGCTGACCCGTTTTCGGGCTGCAACGTCTCATGTTGCAGACTTTTCAGACGACGAGTAAGGTGCCTTAGGTCGTGGTCTTATACTCAGTGATGCCGTTGGAGTTGATGGACTCACTTATCTTCCAAGCCTTCCGCTGTTATCGTTTTTAGATGGCCTTAAGCCATATTTATCATACTTATTCTCTTTTGAGATATTCGATGTAATAAGTGTGTGATTGCTACTCTGTTATAAATCCTCCATTTGTACTGTGCATGTCAGCATTACTGATCCAGGGATGACACTGGTGCACAACAGCACAGACTATTTGAGGTCTGGTCGCTACATATTGGGAAGTTACCTCTTAAGTACCTAGGAGTTCCCTTGCATTACTCTAATCTTAAAAGAGAAGGTATCCAACCTGTAGTAGACAAAACTCTCAGTAAAGGAGCTGATTGGAGAGGGAGGGCTTTGAAGGAAATATGCCCTAGAGGCAATAATAAAGTTATTATTTATTTCCTTATATCATGATAAATGTTTATTATTCATGCTAGAATTGTATTAACCGGAAACTTAGTACATGTGTGAATACATAACAAACAGAGTGTCACTAGTATGCCTCTACTTGACTAGCTCATTGAATCAAAGATGGTTAAGTTTCCTAGCCATAGACATGAGTTGTCATTTGATTAACGGGATCACATCATTAGAGAATAATGTGATTGACTTGACCCATTCCATTAGCTTAGCACTTGATCGTTTAGTATGTTGCTATTGCTTTCTTCATGACTTATACATGTTCCTATGGCTATGAGATTATGCAACTCCCGAATACCGGAGGAACACTTTGTGTGCTACCAAACATCACAACGTAACTGGGTGATTATAAAGGTGCTCTATAGGTGTCTCTGATGGTACTTGTTGAGTTGGCATAGATTGAGATTAGGATTTGTCACTCCGATTGTCGGAGAGGTATCTCTGGGCCCTCTCGGTAACGCACATCACTATAAGCCTTGCAAGCAATGTAACTAATGAGTTAGTTGCGGCATGATGCATTACGGAACGAGTAAAGAGACTTGCCAGTAACGAGATTGAACTAGGTATTGAGATACCGACGATCGAATCTCGGGCAAGTAACATACCGATGACAAAGGGAACAACGTATGTTGTTATGCGGTTTGACTGATAAAGATCTTCGTAGAATATGTAGGAACCAATATGAGCATCCACGTTCCGCTATTGGTTACGGAGATGAGTATCGGTCATGTCTACATAGTTCTTGAACCCGTAGGGTCCGCACGCCTAACGTTCTGTGACGATTTGTATTATGAGTTATGTGATTTGATTACCGAAGTTTGTTCGGAGTCCCGGATTAGATCGGGGACATGACGAGGAGTCTCGAAATGGTCGAGACATAAAGATCGATATATTGGATGGCTATATTCGGACACTAGAAGTGTTCCAGGTGATTTCAGAGAAAACCGGAGTGCCGAAGGGGTTACCGAACCCCCCCCCCCCCGGGAAGTATTGGGCCTTAGTGGGCCTTAGGGGAGAGAGAGAGGGCAGCAACCCAGGAGGTGGCGCGCCCCCTCCCAAGGGGAGTCCGAATTGGACTAGGGGAGGGGGCGCGACCCCTCTTCCCTCTCCCTCTCCCTCTCCTTCCTTCCCCCTTCTCCCTTCCTACTAGGACTAGGAAAGGATGAATCCTACTCCTACTAGGAGGAGGATTCCTCCTCTCCTTGGGCGCACCAAGGGCCGGCCTGCCTCCCCCTTGCTCCTTTATATACGGGGGCAGGGGGCACCCTAGAACACACAAGTTGATTGTTCCAATCCGTGTGCGGTGCCACCCTCCACCATAATCCACCTCGGTCATATCGTCGTAGTGCTTAGGCGAAGCCCTGCGCCGGTAGCTTCATCGTCACCGTCATCACGCCGTCATGCTGACGAAGCTCTCCCTCGAAGCTCTACTGGATCGTGAGTTCGTGGGACATCACCGAGCTGAACGTGTGCAGATCGCGGAGGTGCCGTACGTTAGGTACTAGGATCGGTCAATCGTGAAGACGTACGACTACATCAACCGCGTTGTCATAATGCTTCCGCTTACGGTCTACGAGGGTACGTGGACAACACTCTCCCCTCTCGTTGCTATGCATCACCATGATCTTGCGTGTGCGTAGGAATTTTTTTGAAATTACTATGTTCCCCAACAGTGACATCCGAACCAGGTCGTAGATGTTATATGCACGAGTAGAACACAAATGAGTTGTGGGCGATAATAGTCATACTGCTTACCAGCATGTCATGCTTTGGTTCTGCGGTATTATTGGATGAAGCGGCCTGGACCGACATTACACGTACGCTTACGCTAGACTGGTTCTACCGACGTGCTTTGCACACAGGTAGCTGGCGGGTGTGAGTTTCTCCAAATTTAGTTGAATCGAGTGTGGCTACACCCGGTCCTTGTTGAAGTTTAAAACAGCACATACTTGACAAAAAATCATTGTGGTTTTGATGCGTAGGTAAGAACGGTTCTTGCTCAGCCCGTAGTAGCCACGTAAGACTTGCAACAACAAAGTAGAGGACGTGTAACTTGTTTTTGCAGGGCATGTTGTGATGTGATATGGTCAAGACGGGATGAGATATAAATTGTTGTATGAGACGATCATGTTTTGTTAAAGTTATCGGCAACTGGCAGGAGCCTTATGGTTGTCTCTTTATTTCATAAGATGCAAGTGCCATGTAATTGCTTTACTTTATCGCTATGCGATAGCAATAGTTGCAAAAGCAATAGCTGGTGAGACGACCATGTGACGACACATTGATAAAAGATCAAGATGATGGAGATCATGTTGTCATGCCGGTAACAATGGAGATCATGACCGTACTTTGGAGATGGAGATCAAAAGCACAAGATGATGATGGCCATATCATGTCACATATTTTGATTGCATGTGATGTTTATCTTTTATAATCTTATTTTGCTTAGTTCGGCGGTAGCTTTATAAGATGACCCCTTACTAAAATTTCAAGGTACAAGTGTTCTCCCTGAGTATGCACCGTTGCGACAGTTCTTCGTGCTAAGACACCACATGATGATCGGGTGTGATAAGCTCTACGTTCACATACAACGGGTGCAAGCCAGTTTTGCACACGCAGAATACTCGGGTTAAACTTGACGAGCCTAGCATATGCAGATATGGCCTCAGAACACTGGAGACCGAAAGGTCGTGCGTGAATCATATAGTAGATATGATCAATATAGTGATGTTCACCATTGAAAACTACTCCATCTCATGTGATGATCGAGCATGGTTTAGTTGATTTGGATCACGTGATCAATTAGATGACTAGAGGGATGTCTATCTAAGTGGGAGTTCTTAAGTAATATGATTAATTGAACTTTAATTTATCATGAACTTAGTCCTGATAGAACTTTAATTTATCATGAACTTAAATTTATCATGAACTTAGTCCTGATAGTATTAGCATATCTATGTTGTAGATCAATAGCTTGCGTTTAGCTCCCCTGTTTTATTTTTGATATGTTCCTAGAGAAAACTAAGTTGAAATATGTTAGTAGCAATGATGCAGATTGGATCCGCGATCTGAGGATTATCCTCATTGCTGCACAGAAGAATTATGTCCTTGATGCACCGCTAGGTGACAGACCGATTGCAGGAGCAGATGCAGACGTTATGAACGTTTGGCGAGCTCGATATGATGACTACTTGATAGTTTAGTGCACCATGCTTTACGGCTTAGAATCAGAGCTTCAGAGATGTTTTGAACGCCACGGAGCATATGAGATGTTCCAAGAGTTGAAGTTAGTATTTCAGACTCATGCCCATGTCGAAAGGTATGAGACCTTTGACAAGCACTTTGCCTACAAGATGGAGGAGAATTGCTCAGCTAGTGAGCATGTGCTCAGAATGTCTGAGTACTACAATCACTTGAATCAAGTGGGAGTTAATCTTCCAGATAAGATAGTGATTGATAGAGTTCTCTAGTCACTATCACCAAGTTACTAGAACTTCGTGATGAATTATAATATGCAAGGGATAACGAAAACGATTCCCAAGCTCTTCGTGATGCTGAAATCGACGAAGGTGGAAATCAAGAAAAGCATCAAGTGTTGATGCTTGACAAGACCACTAGTTTCAAGAAAAGGTCAAAGGGAAGAAGGGGAACTTCAAGAAGAACGGCAAGCAAGTTGCCGCTCAAGTGAAGAAGCTCAAGTCTGGACCTAAGCCTGAGACTAAGTGCTTCTACTGCAAAGGGACTGGTCACTGGAAGCAGAACTGCCGCAAGTATTTGGCGGATAAGAAGGATGGCAAAGTGAACAAAGGTATATTTGATATACATGTTATTGATGTGTACTTTGCTAGTGTTTATAGCAACCCCTCAGTATTTGATACTATTTCAGTTGCTAAGATTAGTAACTCGAAACGGGAGTTGCAGAATGAATAGAGACTAGTTAAGGGTGAAGTGATGATGTGTGTTAGAAGTGGTTCCAAGATTGATATGATCATCATCGCACACTCCCTATACTTTCGGAATTAGTGTTGAACCTAAATAAATGTTATTTGGTGCTTGTGTTGAGCATGAATACGATTAGATCATGTTTATTGCAAATACGGTTATTCATTTAAGTCAGAGAATAATTGTTGTTCTGTTTATTTGAATAAAACCTTCTATGGTCATACACCCAATGTGAATGGTTTATTGAATCTCGATCATGTGATACACATATTCATAATATTGATGCCAAAATATGCAAAGTTAATAATGGTAGTGCAACATATTTGTGGCGCTGCCGTTTAGGTCATATTGGTGTAACGTGCATGAAGAAACTC
Organism: Triticum aestivum; assembly: GCF_018294505.1. Lineage (NCBI taxonomy): Eukaryota > Viridiplantae > Streptophyta > Magnoliopsida > Poales > Poaceae > Triticum > Triticum aestivum. The sequence goes on from NC_057808.1 coordinate 28,126,398, forward strand.
CATGCCGATGGACTTTTGGAATCACTTGATTATGTATCATTTTATGCTTACGAACCATGCCGCATGGGCAAGATGACTAAGACTCCGTTCTCTGGAACAATGGAGCGAGCCACTGACTTATTGGAAATAATACATACCGATGTATGCGGTCCAACCAGTGTTAAGGCTTGCGGCAAGTATCGTTATTTCTGACCTTCACAGATGATTTGAGAAGATATGGGTATATCTACTTGATGAAACACAAGTCTGAAACATTTGAAAAGTTCAAAGAATTTCAGAGTGAAGTGGAGAATCATCGTAACAAGAAAATAAAAGTTTCTACGATATGATCACAGAGGTAAAATATTTGAGTTACGAGTTTGGCCTTCAGTTAAAACAATGTGAAATAGTTTAACTACTCACGCCACCTGGAACACCACAGTGCAATGGTGTGTCCGAACGTCGTAACCGTACTTTATTAGATATGGTGCGATCTATGATGTCTCTTACCGATCTACCACTATCGTTTTGGGGTTATGCATTAGAGACAGCTACATTCACGTTAAATAGGGCACCATCTAAATCCGTGGAGATGACACCGTATGAACTGTGGTTTGACGAGAAACCTAAGCTGTCGTCTCTTAAAGTTTGGGACTGCAATGTTTATGTGAAAAAATTTCAACATAGTAAGCTCGAACCCAAATCGGAGAAGTAAATCTTCATAGGATACCCAAAAAGAAACTATTGGGTACACCTTCTATCACAGATCCGAAGGCAAGATCTTTGTTGCTAAGAATGGGTCCTTTCTAGAGAAGGAGTTTCTCTCGAAAGAAGTGAGTGGCAGGAAAGTAGAACTTGATGAGGTAATTGTACCTTCTCCCGAATTGTAAAATAGTTCATCGCAGGAATCAGTTCCAGTGATGCCTACACCAATTAGTGAGGAAGATTAATGATGATGATCATGAAACTTCAGATCAAGTTACTACCGAACCTCGTAGGTCAACTAGAGTATGGTCCGTACCAGAGTGGTACGGTAATCCTATTCTGGAGGTCATGTTACTTGACCATGACGAACCTATGAACTATGAGGAAGCGATGACGAGCCCAGATTCCGCAAAAATGGTTTAAGGCCATGAAATCTGAGATGGGATCCATGTATGAGAACAAAGTATGGACTTTGGTTGACTTGCCCGATGATCGGCAAGCCATTGAGAATAAATGGATCTTCAAGAGGAAGACGGACGCTGATAGTAGTGTTACTATCTACAAAGCTCGAATTGTCGCAAAATGGTTTTCGACAAGTTCAAGGTGTTGACTATGATGAGATTTTCTCACTCGTAGCGATGCTTAAGCCTGTCCGAATCATGTTAGCAATTGCCACGTTTGATGAAATCTGGCAAATGGATGTCAAAATGGCATTCCTTAATGGATTTCTTAAAGAAGAGTTGTATATGATACAACAAGAAGGTTTTGTCAATCCTAAAGGTGCTAACAAAGTGTGCAAGCTCCAGTGATCCATCTATGGACTGGTGCAAGCATCTCGGAGTTGGAATATACGCTTTGATGAGTTGATCAAAGCATATAGTTTTATACAGACTTGCGGTGAAGCCTGTATTTACAAGAAAGTGAGTGGGAGCACTACAACCTTTTTGATAAGTATATGTGAATGACATATTGTTGATCGGAAATGATGTAGAATTTTCTGGAAAGCATAAAAGGAGTGTTTGAAAGGAGTTTTTCAAAGAAAGACCTCGATAAAGCTGCTTACAAATTGAGCATCAAGATCTATAGAGATAGATCAAGACGCTTGATAAGTTTTTTCAATGAGTACATACCTTGACAAGTTTTTGAAGTAGTTCAAAATGGAACAGTCAAAGAAGGAGTTCTTGCCTGTATTGCAAGGTGTGAAGTTGAGTAAGACTCAAAGCCCGACCACGGCAGAAGATAGAGAGAGAATGAAAGTCATTCCCTATGCCTCAGCCATAGGTTCTATAAAGTATGCCATGCTGTGTACCAGACCTATTGTATACCCTGCCCTGAGTTTGGCAAGGGAGTACAATAGTGAACTAGGAGTAGATCACTGGACATTGGTCAAAATTATCCTTAGAGGACTAAGGAAATATTTCTCGATTATGGAGGTGACAAAGAGTTCGTCGTAAAGAGTTACGTCGATGCAAGCTTTGACACCGACCTAGATGACTCTGAGTCTCGATCTGGATACATATTGAAAGTGGGAGCATTTAGCTAGAGTAGCTCAGTGCAGAGCATTGTAGACATAGAAATTTGCAAAATACATACGGATCTGAATATGGCAGACCCATTGACTAAACCTCTCTCACAAGCAAAACATGATCACACCTTATTACTCTTTGGGTGTAAATCACATGGCGATGTGAACTAGATTATTGACTCTAGTAAACCCTTTGGGTATTGGTCACATGGCGATGTGAACTATAGAGTGTTATATCACATGATGATGTGAACTATGGGTGTTAAATCACATGGCGATGTGAACTAGATTATTGACTCTAGTGCAAGTGGGAGACTTAAGGAAATATGCCCTAGAGGCAATAATAAAGTTATTATTTATTTCCTTATATCATGATAAATGTTTATTATTCATGCTGGAATTGTATTAACCGGAAACTTAGTACATGTGTGAATACATAACAAACAGAGTGTCACTAGTATGCCTCTACTTGACTAGCTCGTTGAATCAAAGATGGTTAAGTTTCCTAGCCATAGACATGAGTTGTCATTTGATTAACGGGATCACATCATTAGAGAGTAATGTGATTGACTTGACCCATTCCGTTAGCTTAGCACTTGATCGTTTAGTATGTTGCTATTGCTTTCTTCATGGCTTATACATGTTCCTATGACTATGAGATTATGCAACTCCCTAATACCGGAGGAACACTTTGTGTGCTACCAAACGTCACAACGTAACTGGGTGATTATAAAGGTGCTCTACAGGTGTCTCCGATGGTACTTGTTGAGTTGGCATAGATCGAGATTAGGATTTGTTACTCCGATTGTCGGAGAGGTATCTCTGGGCCCTCTCGGTAATGCACGTCACTATAAGCCTTGCAAGCAATGTAACTAATGAGTTAGTTGCGGGATGATGCATTACGGAACGAGTAAAGAGACTTGCAGGTAACGAGATTGAACTAGGTATTGAGATACCGACGATCGAATCTCAGGCGAGTAACATACCGATGACAAAGGGAACAACGTATGTTGTTATGCGGTTTGACCGATAAAGATCTTCGTAGAATATGTAGGAACCAATATGAGCATCTAGGTTCCGCTATTGTTTATTGACCGGAGATGAGTCTCTGTCATGTCTACATAGTTCTCGAACCCGTAGGGTCCGCACGCTTAACGTTCTGTGACGATTTGTATAATGAGTTATGAGATTTGATGATCGAAGTTTGTTCGGAGTCCCGGATGAGATAGGGGACATGACGAGGAGTCTCGAAATGGTCGAGACATAAAGATCGATATATTGGACGCCTATATTCGTACACCGGAAGTGTTCTGGGTGATTTCGGAGAAAACCGGAGTGCCGGAGGGGTTACCGGAACCCCCGGGGAAGTATTGGGCCTTATTGGGCCTTAGGGGAGAGAGAGGCCAGCAGTCCAGGAGGTGGCGCACCCCCTCCCAAGGGGAGTCCGAATTGGAATAGGAGAGGGGGGGCCTCTTTCCCTCTCCCTCTTCCTTTCCTTCCTTCCCCCTTCTCCCTTCCTAGTAGGACTAGGAAAGGGTGAATCCTACTCCTACTAGGAGGAGGATTCCTCCTCTCCTTGGGCGCACCAAGGGCCGGCCGGCCTCCCCCCTTGCTCCTTTATATACAGGGGCAGGGGGCACCCTTGAACACACAAGTTGATTGTTCCAAGCCGTGTGCGGTGCCCCCTCCACTATAATCCACCTCGGTCATATTGTTGTAGTGCTTAGGCGAAGCCCTATGCCGGTAGCTTCATCATCACCGTCATCACGCCGTCGTGCTGACGAAGCTCTCCCTCGAAGCTCTACTGGATCGTGAGTTCGTGGGACGTCACCGAGTTGAACGTGTGCAGATCGCGGAGGTGCCGTACGTTCGGTACTAGGATCGGTCGATCGTGAAGACGTACGACTACATCAACCGCGTTGTCATAACGCTTCCACTTACGGTCTACGAGGGTACGTGGACAACACTCTCCCCTCTCATTGCTATGCATCACCATGATCTTGCGTGTGCGTATGATTTTTTTTTTAGATTACTACGTTCCCCAACAGGCTTTTCCCCTGCTAAAAGGCTAGTGCTTGTTAAACCCTGCTAGCCAACATCCCCAACTATTTGTTTAGTTGTATTAGATTTCCTAAATGGACCATTTCTCTCATTAACTCCCAAATGGTCCACAATTTTTGGGATAGCTATGATAACAATTTGAAGTACCATCTAGCTAAACTAGGGTTCATAACTATGAAAAAAGAGTTTGGTGGTCTTGCTATTCCTAATCTTGCTGATATAAATCTGTATCATAGTTTCAAGAAGAGAGGTCAAGCTACCAACAAGGGCAAGTACTCGCCTTGAGCTCGACAACATATATCACGATACAAAATAAAGTTGCATATGACACATTGTCAAGGCTCGTCATAGCGAGTTTATGCACACACGGGGTCGACATGTTCTATTAGGAGCCACTACCAACATCTACTCGGGTCGTGTCCATGTGTACTTGAACCTAATTCAGATTAAGATCCAAGTTAGATTGGGTTAGTGTAGAATCGTGTTAGGGGGTTTTATATAAAGGAGAGTGACTCACGCGGCGTAGGGTTTTTACTTTTGCCACACCCAACCGTTGTTGCCACTCCCTATGACATGAGGTTGCCCGTTTGGATCTAGCAATCCGGTGAGCGATGCTGCTCCCCGCACATGTGGATTCCTTGGAGGAGTTGCGCCTACAATGCTCATACGAACCATTCGAGGGAACCATGACGAGGCGATGATGCGCATCACCAAATCTCCTTCCGGTGCCGTGACTACCTGACTAGTGGTACAATCTGATCTCGTGTTCTATCCCTAGGAATATGATCTTTGTTGCCCGCTAGATGTTTTTAATTTGCGATAGCATAGCGTGTCACGTGCCCCAACAATACTCCTTTCAAATGGGAATATAAGTTGGCACGTTTTTTAGGCCATCGTTCCACAATAAGTTATAGTAACATGTAATGCTGTTTCTAGATTACAGACCATACATTAGCATTTTATTTTATCATTTTTGAGAAAGGGAGTGAAACTCTCTGGCATTTGCACCTAAAATTTCCATACATACATACATACTCCCTCCGGGTGGGAATATAAGTCATTAGTTTAATTAACTAGCAAAACATATAAAACATGTCATAAAAATATATATTTACAAACTTCATTGTAATTTTAAAAACATTTTTTATGGCATACAACACAATTTTTGCTATTAAAACCGAAGACCTACAGACCTATGCCGGCTCATATTCCCATCCGTAGCGAGTACTATGTATTTCTACGTTCCCTTTATATTTATTATTTTCACATTAAAAACATAAATATGGTTTTAAAAATATGACGCTCATATAAATTTCCCGAGTACACGTGTGGTAGCTAGCGTATAAAATTTTCAGTGTTGTAACGTTGAGGCGTCTGTATTTGTTACTTGGATGTAGTAATTGCATTAAGCTGATATCAACATCCCACAGTCAATTGCACCAGTGGTCTAGTGGTAGAATAGTACCCTGCTACGGTACAGACCCGGGTTCAATTCCCGGCTGGTGCAGGTTTAATTTTTTGTTCGCCTTCTGATTTCAACTGAATTTATAACGAGTAAACAACCAATTGCTATATCTTTCAGCATTGGTTTGTGACGAGGATCCAGTCAGTGGCATGTGGAGGTTATATTTGATTCTTGATGCTGATCCGATCACAACTGGTCGTTCTTCTCCCTTCTCGTAATGGACCTTTTGGATTTTTCTTCTATGTCATGAGCATTGAGCTCGATCAGTTATATACAGTGACGATAATAATAATGTTGCTACAGCTACTGAGGCAGAAAGCATTGCAAATCTTGCAATTGGTCATGATCTCTTTCATTGACGAGATAATAAAGACACGACGACATGTGTGAGTGGCAGTCGGTTGCAGCTGTTGGTGCCGTGCACCCAAAGGCACAGTCGACACGTGCGGCAGCCATTGCTATTAGAGCATCTACAACATGTCGCTCCAAACCCACCTCAAACGTCCGAGCGAATGGCCCGTTCACCGATCGGTCACGAAAAAACGAAACATGCGGGTACCTCAAACGGACCTCAAATGCCCCTCATATGGGCAGATATGAAGATGCCTGAGTGCGTCCGTCATGTCGGCCTCGGCCCACGCTGGCCCACCCGACCCTACATGTATTCCTCCCCATCCGCTCGCTGGACCAAACCCTAACCATTTCACTCCACTTCTCTCCACTCCCCTCCGCCACCCAAGCTCCCATCCGGCGATCTCCGGCCTTCGCTGGCATGGCGAGAAGCGGTTCCGATGATGACCAATACAGATCCGTTGACTGATGTGTCGTCCCGTGCGGTAGGGAGGAGGCAATGGCCATTCGCATTGCACTCCACTGCTCCCGGGAGGACAACGCTCGACCGACAGCGGGATCTGTCTGGCACGAGTCCATTGGTTCGGCACATCGGGCGCTCAAATCCTCCGGGACTGGATCATCGCGGGAGTTTTCCAATCTTGCTTTCTCATTACCGGTCGGGCGGAGTACAAGTCCTACCGGGACCGGTGTGACCGCCATGGGAAAGAGAGGATGAGGGCCTCCAAGGCCCGACTCACCACCAACATGGCGGCGGTAGAGGCCGCGGCGTGCGCTGCCGAAGAGGAGGAAGCCATCTGCGCCCACATTGTAAAGAAGCAGTAGAGGAGGAACACGCGCGCCCACGCCCGAGAACAGAGTCGGGTGGTCTATGCCATGGCCCGACTACCCCCAAGGAGGAGGAGGACAACCACGGGTCGGACAGCTCCGACGACGAGCAGATTCGGGTCGATCCTTACTTTGTCTTCGCCGCTACTTCCACGAGAAGAATGGCAAGGGTGCCAGGAAGGGCAAGGGCAGCCATGAATTATCTTCTCCAATGCTAGTACGTAGGTAAACATGCCAATTTTTGGTAGTCCGATGGCAATGTCCTGATGTAGTACGTAGTTGCATGAGTTTGTATGAATTTGAGGTGTGCTAATTAGGATGTCCGGTTGTGAAAAGAGAATTTAAGGCGTGACTGGCCAGTGTTCCCGGACGCATCCGAAGGCGTTTGAGGGACTAGATTTGTAAAGTCCGACCGTAGATGTTCTTAGTGTTGTAGACAAACGATGGTACAATTAGCCAATACACCTATTACGACTAGCCTAGTACTAGTGGCGTCCCTCTCTACCTCCCGTGTCGCTCCCGCAGGCGACCGGGAGGGCAAACCCTAGCCGCCGCCGGCCTAGGCCCCCTCTCCCCCCACTCTCCTCGTCGCCGCCTGGGTGTGCCGCAGGGCAAAGCTCGGCCAGCGTGGGCGGCGGCAGGGCTACCCCCCCCCCCCTCGCTCGACAGTGGTGGTTGTGGGATCTGGTGTGGGGCGGCGGCGACGCGCTGACGCGGGGCGCGGCGGCTTGTGTTACTTCTTGAGTTTGTGTTGGTTTTTCCCTTGAAGAGAAAAGGGTGATGCAGCAAAGTCGAGATAAGTATTTCCCTCAGTTTGATAACCAAGGTATCAATCCAGTAGGAGGTACAAGCAAGTCTCCAATCTATGCACCTGCACAAACAATCAAACACTTGCACCGAACGCGATAAAGGGGTTGTCAATCCTTCACGGTCACTTGCAAGGATGAGATCTGATAAAGATAGATATAAAAGATTACTAAAACGTAAAACAAAGTAAAAATAAATAAATTGCAGCAAGGTATTTTGGGGTTTTTTTGGTTTATATATCTGAAAATATATGATGGAAAATAGACCCGGGGGCCATAGGTTTCAGTAGAGGCTTCTCTCTTGAAGATAGCATACGGTGCGTAAACAAATTACTGTTGAGTAATTGATAGAAAAGCGCAAAGTTATGATGATATCTAAGGCAATGATCATGAATATAGGCATTATGTCCGTGAAAAGTAGACCGACTCCTGTCTGCATCTACTACTATTACTCCAAACATCGACCGCTATCCAGCATGCATCTAGAGTATTAAGTTCATAAGAACGGAGTAACACCTTAAGTAAGATGACATGATGTAGAGGGATAAACTCAAGCAATATGATGAAAACCCCATCTTTTTATCCTCGATGGCAACAATACAATACGTGCCTCGCTACCCCTACTATGTCACTGGGTGAGGACACCGCAATATTGAACCAAAAACTAAGCACCTCTCCCATTGCAAGAAAAACCAATCTAGTTGGCCAAACCAAACTGATAGTTCAAAGAGAAATACAAAGATATCTTAATCATGCATAAAAGAGTTTAGAGAAGACTCAAATAATATTCATAGATAATCTGATCATAAATTCACAATTCATCGAATCTCAACAAATGCACCGCAAAAAAGTATTACATCGAATAGATCTCCAAGAACATCGAGGAGAACATTGTATTGAAGATCAAAGAGAAAGAGAGAGAGAAGAAGCCATCTAGCTACTAGCTATGGACCCGTAGGTCTGTGGTAAAGTACTCATGCATCATCAGAAGGGCCGCAAGATTGATGTAGAGATCCTCCGTGATCGAATCCTCCTCCGGCAGATCACCGGAAAAGGCCCCAAGATGGGATCTCACAGGAACAGAGGATTGCGGCGGCGGAAAAGTATTTTGGTGGACGCTTCTGATGATTTGGGAATATCTGGGAATTTATGGGCTAAAGATTAGGGTTAGGAGACCCTCAAGGGGTCCACAAGCCCTGAGGGTGCGCCCCTCCCCAGGGGTGCGCCTGGCAGGCTTGTGGCCTCCTCGGCCATCTCCTGCCTTCCTCTCGAAGCTCCGTGGATTTCTTCTGGTCCAAGAAAAATCACCGCAAAGTTTATTCCGTTTGGACTTCGTTTGGTCAAAGGGAGCTGGCCGGCAACGAGAAGACATCACGCCGGGCGGGAGCTGTCAGTCGAAGGCGCAACCATGGAGCAGGTCAAAGGGGCAACCAGGGGCACAAGGTCCATTGTTGCTGGAGATAAGAGCAAGCCAACAGCACCGCCGCCAAGCCACCACGACTCCCCCAACATCTAGCAGATCCCGGCCGACGCCTTTAGGAAGGGGCACGACCCCGCGGCGACGTCGTCGGCCAAAGCAGGGGAGCAAGGGATTTATCCCATGCCCAGGGATGGGGGTGGGCAGGGGAGGATCCTCACCGGAGCCTCCAAGGAGGGGATCGGCACCCAAAGGTGTCGACTTCGATGTGGCCGCCGCGCCGACCAAAAGTTTCCTCCGGATCCACACCCTCCCACCAGATCCATGGAGCCAGCACACGGGGAGGACGACCACAACCGCCGGGAGACGGAGCCGGCGCAGAACGAAGTAGATCGGGCGAAGGATGGAGCAGCTCCAAGATCTAGCGGAGGCCAACACGGGGCCACCGCGCACGCAGCCAACGACCGCCGTCCCTCGCCGCCGTCCCTCGCCGCCCGCACGGCCGAGGGACGACCCACATGCACCCGCCGGCGCAGCCCGCCGCCCCGGCTACGCCGCGCGCCACCTGCCGGGGCCGCCGCTCCGGAAGCCAAAGCCCTCCACGCGAGGTGGAGGCGCAGAATTCCCGCCGCCACCTTCATCGGTGCTGCGCGCCCGCACCGGAGCTCACCTCTGGCGGCGGCGAAGGGGAGGTGGGGAGGAGCGGTGCACTGGCGGCAGCTAGGGTTAGCCCCCGAGTCGCCTCAGAGGAGACGACGCGGGGGGGGGGCCGGGGGGGGCGGAGTCAGGCTCTTCACAATAGTAGTTAGTTTGCAGACCTAATATAAAGTTATTACCAAGAAATACAAAATGAACTCTAGAAACTATGTTTTAAGATTACTGCCTAATAATGTTCTGGATCTACAGAGATAAATATAAGTATAGGAAAAAGAAGTATCCTATACTTTCATACAGAGCTCCTCACACAAAGGGTGTACTTCTATTGGTATATAGGTAGATTTGGTTTAGCACAGTTATATATATGTAACATATGGGGAAATAATGGGAGTCTAAACACCACATGAAGTGCAGCCCCAGAATGATAATATTTCACATTAGTATACTGCACACTTCGCCAGGAACAGCGGCGCCGGCTTCCTCTCTTCCCAAGGCGTGGCGCACAACCTTAACGGGGAGGCGGTGGCGCGAGCGGCAGAGGGAGGCGAGCGCTAGGAAAAGGCGGCTAGGGTTCTCACGGTCCCACCCAATGGGTCACTCTCCTCACCCTTACGTGCAGGCTAGCCATCCACAGAACGCCACTCAAGCAGGGACACATAAGGTCCCCAAACTACCCTTGGCGGGCACCCAAAATTACTGGCGGTGGCACGCCCTTGAAGCACACCACAAGTAGCACCTGTCACATCTGCCTCCACGGTGGCTGACAGAAACGGCCCATTCCGCATGGGCCCCGCCTGTCATGGAGAGCCAGAGCGGTAGTGTGCATGCAGGAAAACGGGCACTATTTATTGGTTGTCACATCAACTCGATCCAACGGCCAGGATCATCCCATCAAAAAATCCGACGGGCAGAACTTCTTTGGACAGCTAATCAGACTGTCCAGGGTGCAAGTGCCATAGCCCATGACTAAATCACAACTCCCCAAGCAATGTTATATGCATCACTCTTAGTAGCTGCCTCACAAGAAACAGTTAAGCTTTATATAAAACAGGAAGATTTCATATATAATCTGGAGCATTTGATCACATATAAGCCATGAAAAGAAATTAGTGAAAGTGGATATTAGGGGTTTGCCTGGAATCCTTATGTTGCATAAGTAGTGAGCGGGGCTGTCCGTTGAGATGGTCAGGATCTCTTCGCACCCCCGTTGAACGCCGATGAGGCAGACGAACCATCGAAGACTCCCTGCCAAGTATGAATTTTGACTGACCGAATGTGGTGGCATATAGATAATAACTTGAAAGGGGTTGGGATGGTTTACCTCTTGATTTGGGATGGAATGGTGAGGAAAGAAAGGAGAGTGGGGGACACAAGAGAGAAACAAAGGAGTTGTTACCTGTCGATAAGGGGTAGGCTTGTGATTCTACTCACTGACTGATGGTATTGTCCTCGATCATTGCCCATAGATGTGCCCCCCTTCATTGCAAAATCGCGCCTAAGCTTCTCCTGAACGATGAGGAACAATGAGTTAAAGCACGGTACCAACAAACTGGCTGCCAACCGCGAGGTACGCAAGGAAGCAATTGAATCGATGGGGCATCATGTCGTACTGAAATCGGTCGATCTGGCTGCTGCTAGGAAACGACTGAACCGGTGGGAGAAGGCCGCTGAGGCCGAGCCGGTCCCTCTCCATCATCGAGAACGTCATTCGCTGCAGAAACATCACTTAATCACTGAACTCAGTGTGTTCCCAGTCACTTAATCACTTAAAAGTCACAAGGTGATTTTCATGACGTATGGGTTATTTAGCATAGATCAATGATATTCCATCATCAACATAGTTCATATCGAAATCTATTACCTTTCTTTGACAACTAATTTAGGAAAATTGAGTGTGAAGATAAAATGAAAGAATTAGAGACCGCAATCGCATTCAAGCAGAACAAAACATTAATCTGGCATTATAACATATGTGCATCCTATAACGGTAAGAAACCAAGGGAAGGATGTGCCCAACTTAATGTTATGCCCTGCTCCACCACACACACCCATAATTAATATTTTGAACATAAGGATTTTCATTTTCTTAGTCAAGGCAGCAGTGAAATCCTGGGACAATAAAAAAATCTGCAACCTGAATGCATAATGTTTCATATCCCACAAACTGAATGAGATAATGCAAAGAAATAAAATCATAATTAGGCCATCCATGAAGTTAAATAGGCAAATAGAGTATATAGCAATAATCTTGGTAAAAGAAGTTACCTCTGAAACTTCTTAGCATCCGCAAGCTCATAGGCCAAACTGCACATCTGAAAAGGTACTTGCTTCAATAGCATAGTAGACATAGACAAAAGAACCACATAAACAAATACTCCCATCAAGTATTCATACTTTCCAATCATCATTTATTGGAGCTAAATTTCAGAAAAAAGAAATTACCTGAAATGCATAAAGCTGTCTTTCCTTGTTAGCCTGCTTATATTATCGTTGAAAACCCTGTAGGCATAGACAAAAGAACCACTTAAGCAAGCATGTGAATGCCTGGGGATTAAATTACGCAAACCACTATAGCCCAGAATAAGAAGAAATAAAAATACTATCCATCTCCTTGTCTGCCTCTACTTAATAACAAAAAAAGGTGGCATCAGATCCAAAGAAACTACACGGCATTCTTTGTTCTTTCCAAATCCATCTTCCTGTCCGCCTCATCTTCCTCCCCTCTCTCAGCGGCAGTGGCACACCACAGATGACCAGCGGCTAAGCACCACCAAGGGGGGCACCATGGGAAGGTGCGGGAAAGGGGTCTTACCTCGGCTCGACGCCCTCGCCGGTCGCTTTTGAATCGTCTTTCGGTGCTGCCTGCCACTCCTGCGGACGATGGAGATGGTGACGACGAGCTTCGCCGGGCAGAGCAGCTACGTGAGCGGCAGCCTCAACTCCTCCCGGGATGGTGACGCGTGAGCTCGCACGGGGAGCAGCGACATGAGCGGCAGCTGCAGCCCTCCGAGTGATGCAGGACAAGAAGGAAAGACAGGGGCGGCGTGAGAGATCTAACGGGGAGGAGCAGATGCGGCGGCGGCGGCGCGGGAGGGCGAGGGGCACGGCTGAGTGTGGCGGAGGAGATGTGGCGGCGGCGCGGGGGGCGAGGGGAGATGTAGCGGCGGCGCGGGATGGCGATGGGCACGGCGAGGAGTGGCGTCTAGGGTTCTAACCCAATCGGGCACCCTCCTCGCCCCTATGCGAAACGCAACCACCCACAGGACGTCATGCACGGACGCGCACGTGAATTATCACAAATGCCCTCGGCGGGATAAGGAAATTCCGGGCAGTGGCACGGCGTTTTGACCGTAGAAAGACTGCACCGGGCACACCCCCATTACATGTCAATGAATAAGCGGCCCACCCCGGCCAGGCCCCGCCTGTCATAGAGATTGAGGGTGGTAGAATAGGGGCAAAATTTCTGACACTATTCATTGCTACACTACCAGGAGAAGACCTACTAGTGGCGTACCAGTTTTGCCTTAATGGCGCACTACTGGTGCGCCACTAGTACCACGCCACTAGTATTAAATACTAATGGCGCACCACTGGTGCGCCATTAGTATCTGGTATATTAATGACGCATCACGCCGTGCGCCATTAGTATAGCCCATCGTGCGCCATTAGTATGCCTTCCTGGGGCCATATTTACCCATGTGCTTTGGCATACTAATGGCGCACTGCAGGGTGATGCGCCATTAGTATCCTTTGGCATACTAATAGCGCACGTTGGGGTGATGTGCCATTAGTATGTATATTAGGGATTATTTTTTTTTTCTTTTCTGATATTTGCACAGATTACAAAATATATTATTGGACAGAATATAGACAGCACCACACAGCAACAGCAGATTTATCGAATACAATAGAAGATTAGTCTCCGAATACAATTCATCATATTAGTCTCCGAATTTCAAATACCGAACAAAGTTATAACATTACAAGTCTCGCAACCGCGAGTAGCGAGTTTGTCGAAAGTAATACTAATCCTAACAAGTCCTACTAATCATCATCATACAACTTCTACTCGTTATTAATAACAAGTCATACGATCATCATCCTGATAGTCATCGAACCAACCCTACTTAATTGTTCTTAGCACATGATCATCAGTATTAGGCAGGACCTAAATACCCTATTTAAGGTAAAATAGCATAAAACAATATAGACCCTGACTCTCCATTATGGAGAATGGAGATCATCCTGTCTCCAATTCTTGCGCGCCGCTTCCTTTTGCTTCGAAGAACCTCCTTACGACTGTCCATACATTTTTTCCATTCTCTGATTAGCATGTCTCCACTTCTTCTAGAATTCTGGTATTGACAGTTGAGATTCGTAGGATGACCTGGATATATGTTCAAAACACGAAGGCTGCCATTCTGATACATCAAATGAGGCACACAATCCTCTAGGATTCTCTGTTGAAAAACATAGTAATAACTTCATAGTTAGCAATGATGTACTAGTTTTAGAAGTATGCAAAAGATGCACTGATGTCGTAATAGTAAAAAATCTTACCAGGGTATCTCCATGGTAGTTACCGTAGTTCAACACGTGCACTAGTGGCACGTATTGACCATAATGTTGAGGAGTTTGATTGTAGATATTGTAATTCTCAATATCAGTACAAAATCCGACCAGATGATTTTTCTCCTGATAAGTTAACTCGGAGCCATCGCTGTAGTGGGTTTTGTCTACCATGTTCCGCACATTTTTTGAACAATCAAAATAAGCTGTCAATGGAAATAAGTTGTCAACTATTTTAAAATAAGCAATATAAATTAGTTAATAATTAACTATGTTTGAGAAACTCACATAGCGGTAGAACTGGAGGCGTATCAACAAGGACCCAAATGTCCATATTGTCTTGGTCGATGTCAGGATCACCAAGATCCATGGTGACAAGCATACCCTCATCAAAACCATACATCTTGCAAAATGCTTCCCAATTTTTGCAACCAAAATGGGTTACGCTCTCAGCATTATACAGATTTACTTCAAAATCCACATCACGATGTGTCCTTAGGTGAATTTTCTTCGTTTCAAAATTTTCATGATCTTCAAAGTCCATCCTCTCCAAGACATAGCGTCTTGCATGGCATGGGATAAACTATACTCGAATTGTAAAAGATGAAATTACACGTTGAAATAGTTGAAGTCATGCTTAATTATGAGAAAAATACTTGTCGTCGTTGCGTACCGTTTCAACTTCGAAGGTCTCCTCGAGCTTAATGTTGAAGCGCCGATCATCGTCCAGGTGAGGCCTGTCGCACAGACCTCGACCGTCGTGGCACCAGTCGCACTCCCCCGGGAGACTTTCGTCGTCCGATGACGACATTTCCTATGTTCATTATCCAAAACTACATCATCTCTGTTGGGTCCAATAAGATAATCCACAGTGTGGTGAAAACACGCCCTTCGAACTGGTTTGAGCAATTGGTGAATGGAGATGATCTAAGATTTTCAGTAGTAAGAAGTGAAGTGGTAATTTTGAGAGCAAATGGTTAGGATGAGTGGTTCCTCTTTCCTGTTTAGCTTTACAATAGAATATTGTTAGTCATGCACACTTGTGCATTTTCAGCCAGGCCCAGTGGAGTTGGCCTAAAAACATTTCTTTCTTTAAGCCTGCTACATCCATCTCAAGTATTTATGGTCAAGGGTTAGCAGGGTCATTCAAATAGAATATGTGGTATGGGCTTTTTTAGTAGGTCATCCTACCAGATTAGGGTTTATCGATGACGAGCAACTGACATTAGTAATAACTATGAGTAGATATCACACTTCTATATGTATAACACAAGAGGCAGTTGATCCTACTTAATTAAGTACTAAGATACCCCGGCCCATGCATTAGTCGCAAGTGCCCCATATGTCCTATTTTTAGCAAAGTCATGCTAAAATTCACGGAAAATTTCAGCATGACATTTGCTGAAAATAGGACATATGGAGTACCCGAATTTGCCGGAACGGAAGTTAATCGACATTTCGGCAAACTCAAGGGCCTCTCGGGGTACAGCAGCAGCATCACAAGTTGACAAAATTCCCAAGTAGTACAGCAGCAGCATCACAAGTAGTACCAATGAACATATAGTCCACCACATTATGAATTTCGATAAATGACAGCAAGTTAACTCATTCTGAACATATAGTACCAATGAACATATAGTCCAGCAGCAGCATCTATTTACATTACTTCTGATATAACCTTACAGTATTCTTACACCTTTGTAAAATGTATAGCGGTGTCACCTACTGTCCATAATACTCCCTCCGACAAACTTGAGACAAGTTTTTTCGGGCGAAGGGAGTATCATATAAAGAAATAGACCCCTCTACCACATCATAATGATCTGCTAGAGCAGAACACTTGCAACACAGTCCACACTGCACGTGGTACATTTCTGCAAGTAGAAACACAAGCACCACTCATGGGCTAGTAGTAAAGCATTGATGTATATAGCAGCAGTAGTAAATTAGATTGTACCACTTATGGTACATTTCTGCAAGTAGAAACACAAGCACCACTCAGAGCAATGGAGAGGAAAATCTGACAATAACTTAACTGAAACCAAAGAAAGACCAAGCAAACTATTGCAAGTACAGTACACTAACTACTTCACTAAACACAACTGCATAATTAAACTTAGTAGCAGAGGTTCAGTACACTGAATTCGGTAAAGAGCACCAACTGTAGTTAACAGCAAGCTTACACAATAACTACAGCATGTACTTTTAGTACACACATGGATTAATTGACCAAACCCCCAGCAAGTAGGTACTTGCCATGTACTACATATGCAACACAACCAGTTAACATCAGTTAACTAACCATAGTAGTAGATGAACATCTACAGTAGTAGGAAACTCTAGAATTGGGGAATTCCCAATTTACACAACATAACACCACATGTACTAGAACATCAACTGCATAGAGCAAACACACAGAGGCCAACAACAGCATGAGATGCATAACACCAAGACCAAGAATACATGGCCAGTTCACAATAATATACTAACTCTTCAGTTACTATCACAGTTAAATCTTCGTGTAAATTACATCAATTTTAAAATCAGCACAACTACAAAACCTACACATTGACAACTACCAGTGAATCACATTGTAAATTCAATAAACTTGCAGTTGAAGAAACCATCAAAAAGCAAGATTCAGACTGGAAAAGAAAACAATCAGAGATGGGGGACAGGGGAGAGGGAGGGCGGACGCGGCAGCCGGAGGGGCGGGAAGGGGATGAGCATACCTGCGCTGGACGCCGGTGGGTAGGGCTGGAGCTCGCCCCGGTTCTGCTCGATGATGGAGTTCGTCCGATCCTGCAGAGAGAAGGGAAGGTGGAGGAGTCCGTCAAACGGAGCCATAAAGAGATGTGGGGCGGCGAGAATGGAGGGGAGGAGGGAGGTCGAGGTGGACGCCGGCGGGTCAGGAGAGATTTACCTGGCCGCCGCTCGATTTGGCGCGTGGAAGACGAGGTGGGGCGGCGGGTAGACGGGCACCTTGGCGTGCAGGCGCTCGTAGTCGAAGAGGAAGACGGCGACGGTCCTCCTGGGCGCCTCGGTTGGTCGTGGGGAGGCCGGTGGCCACGTGCTTCGCGGGTCGGCGCGGGGGCGGCGGCGCGGGGAAGTTGTAGTGGTGGGGGCGCGGGGGCGGCGGCGCGGGGGAGCTGCAGTGGTGGGGGGCGCGGGGGCGGCGGGGGTGGAGTCCGGCGGGGGTCGGGGCGGCGGCGTCGTGGGTCAGGTGAGCGCGCGGGTGGACTGGCGAGGGAGAGGGACGAAGGGGATCTGGCGAGGGAGAGGGAGGAATTAGCTAAGGGGGGAAACTTACTAATGGCGCACCCCGAAGCGGTGCGCCATTAGAATATTTTTTTTACATAGCAATGGCGCACCCACGATCGGTGCGCCATTAGTAATCTTTTTTTTATATAGCAATGGCGCACCAGCCAGAGGTGCGCCATTAGTAATCTTTTTTTTATATAGCAATGGCGCACCAGCCAGAGGTGCGCCATAAGTAATTTTATTATTATTATTTTTTGTTGCATCTAATAATTTTTGAGAAAATGAATATGAATATGAAACAATAATAATTTTTTTAAAAATATCATCAAATTTGTTATTTGAAAATATTTATGAATATGAAAAAATATCATCAAATTTATTATTTGAAAATATCATCAAATTTGTTATTTGAAAATATAATCAAATTTGTTTTTTTGCAATTTTAGTTGCATTCATTTGTGACAGTGGAGCGGGCCGGGGAGGGTGCGGGGGGTCGGCGGCGGCGATGGAGCGGGCCGGGGAGGGTGCGGTGGGTCGTCGGCGGCGGTGGAGCAGGGGAGGGTGCGGTGGGTCGTCGGCGGCGGTGGAGCGGGGGAGGGTGCGGGGGGTCGGCAGCGGCCGGTGGAGCGGGGTAGAGGGTGCGGGGGGTGCTCGGCGGCGAGGGGGACCGGATCTGGCGAGGTAGGATAGCGATCGAGATGGAGGGGGATCGAGATCGAGTGTCCATGAAATTTAAAAATATTCATGAGTTCAAAAAGTGCCCATGAAATACAATCGAGAAATGAAGGCTACAATTTAAATACAATCGATCTTAGCTAGCTATCTGTTCACAATCTTCTTGCCCTTATTTTTCGTAAATGTAGTTCTTCTCTTGAACGGATGTCCTTTAGGTAGGGTGGTCCTACTTCTTCTTGTGGTGTATGCTGATACTTCATCGTCGTCGTCATGTTCCATCTTCGGGTCGCCGTACTTGTCGAAGTCTTGCTCATTGGCGACTCCATCCATTCCGATGATCTTCCTTTTGCCTCTCCTCATGACAACACGACTGGGCTTTGACGGGTCGGTAATGAAGAAGTATTGGTCCACTTGGGAAGCCAGTACCCATGGCTCATTTTTCGCGGTGATGTTCGCGCCTGCGGTCTTGGATTTGGCTTCGGGTATAACCATGGTGGTAAAATACCGGTCTTCTTTTATGACGCTCTTGGCCCATCTGACACGGAACATCGGGACCTTCTCTCCAGCGTAGCTCAGCTCCCAGATCTCCTTGATCCTTCCGTAGTATCTGTCCTTGTCGTTACCGGTGTATGATTCCATCGTTACCCCAGAGTTCTGATAACCATCGCTCTTCATGTCCTTGTCCTCAGTGTAGAATGTGTAGCCGTTGATATCGTACGCCTCATACGTCATCAGGTTGTGCTCGGCGCCCTGTGACAAGGTGAATATGAGTTGTTCTTCGGCGGAAGAATCCTCATGTAAAGGGTACGACAGAAGCTTCTGCTTGAACCAACGCGTGAAACATGAGTTGTGCTCTTTGATTATATCTCCGTCCGTCCTCTGTTGGCCTCGGTCATTGTACGTCTTCTCAATAAAGGTTTTGTGCTCTACCACCCAAGGATCGACCACGTCTATGTGTTGTAGCGTGACTAGGTTTGCTCTTTCAAAGTCGGCGAGTCGACCCTCGAAGTCGACATGCATTTCGCGGCGACCCTAACGGTGACCCCATCCAGCGAGCCTGCCGAGGTGCCTGTTGACGGGCAGACCAACGGGGTTCTCGATGCCTACATAATTCGTGCAGTAGGAGATGCACTCTTCGGTCAGAAAGCCCCTGGCTATGCTTCCCTCTGGACGTGACATGTTGCGAACGTATCCTTTGATGACACCATTCATCCTTTTGAACGGCATCATGCTGTGCAGGAACGTCGGCCCGAGTTGGATGATATCCTCCACGATATGGACCAGCAGATGCACCATAACGTCGAAGAATGCGGGCGGGAAGTACAGCTCAAGCTCGCATAGTATCACCATGATCTCTTCCTGTAGCCTTCTGAGTTGCCTCACGCCAACCGACTTCCGAGAGATGACGTCGAAAAAGTTGCATAGGCCAAATAGCGTTTCACAGACGTGCGCGTCCATGATCCCACGGATTGCAACTAGAAGTATCTGCGTCATCAGCACGTGACAGTCGTGAGACTTCATCCCGCTGAACTTCTACTTCGCTGAGTCTAGGTATCTGCTTATCTTCCCCGCGTAACCGTAAGGAAGTTTTACTCCTACGAGGCAGGTGAAAAACTGATCGATCTTCTCCTGACTTAGAGTGAAGCACGCGGGAGGGAAGTCATTTCCGGTCTTTTTGGCCTTTTTGCCTTTGCGACGATTTTCCGTGTCCTGCTTCGCCTCATCATCATCATCATTAGCGTGAAGCTCCTCCCTGATGCCCATTGATTTCATGTCTGCCTTTGCTTTCAAGTCTGCCCTTGCTTTCGGCCCATCTTTCGGCTCATCTTTTTGGCAAATGAGGTGAGGAGGATGAGGCAGCCGAGACAAGCTTGGAGGAGGAGGTGGAGAGAATGAAGTGGAGAAAGTGAGTGGGTAGGTGTGGCTGTCCAAAATATCTAGCTGGTCCCAGGTTACTAATGGCGCACCACCTACAAATGCGCCATTAGTAGTTTTGCAAAAAAATAAAAAATATATATACACTAATGGCGCACCAGGGCACAGTGCGCCATTACTAGTTTAAACTAGTAATGACGCACTATACACTGGTGCGCCATTAGTAGTTTTTGCAAAGAAATAAATAGTAGTGGCGCACTCTGAGGCAGGTACGCCATTACTAGTTAGAACTAGTAATGGCGCACTGTGCCCTGGTGCGCCATTAGTATGTTTGGAAAAAATATTGTTACTAGTGGCGCACCGTGTGTCTGATGCGCCATCACACTAATGGCGCACCAGCACATGGTGCGCCACTGCTATATAGTAGTCGTGCACCACATGTCTGGTGCGTCATTAGTGGCCATTCCATCTATAGCCCTTTTCCTAGTAGTGCTAGGCACACCAGTTCGATCCAACGGCAAGGAGTGATCCATCAAGAAATCCAACGACCGACACTCGTTTGGACAGGGAATCCCACGGCTCAGAGGCCACATGCCCTGAATCATATGAGGCTAGAATGTAACAATGGGATTGTGTGCGAACACACACAACAAAAAATGGTTGGGCCACTATTGCTACATTAACTAGGGTATGGAAGTGATGTGTACGCAGGAATCGTAGAAACCGGTACCGCTAGGTTTTCATTTCGCATTTAGTTTTGCGTCTCTTTGCTGCTGGAGCACGAATGGGAGAGATGGGATCCAAACGCTCCTCCTCCGACTTGGTTTAATCTGGTATATCTCTTCCTCCTCCGACTCCTCTCATCTGTATACAGGTTTGCTGCCCTTTGTTTTGCCAATAGTTGGCCCCTCAATCTCAATTTATTGTTTCTCCCAAACGGGGTTGCCACGCACGCATCGCCTAGACACTTGATGGCACGCACGCATCGATCAATTCCATGCACGACTTGATCGAGTCCGTAAGAGCAACTTCAATGGGGCGACCCATTTTGTCCGTTTGGGTCATTCGGACACAAAACTTGGCCCAACGGGGCGACCCAAACGGACGTCCGTGTCCGCGTGATGTCCGCCCCCGACCCAAACTTAACCCAAATCTGGGAAGAAATGGGTACGAAGCGGATAGAAGCGGACGCTCTGCTCGATCGCTGTCATCCGCTCGTGTCCGCCCTTGGTCCCACTTAGCAGTGAGCGCGCACGAGCTGGCGTCCCCACCCAGTCCTCCTCCCCCGCCTTCTCCGCCGTCCCGCTCACAGGCGCAGGCCGCCGCCATCCCCACCCAGTCCTCCTTCCCACCTCCTCCGCTGTCCTCGAGGCCCGCCGCCGCGCTCAGTGGCGCAAGCTGCATCCCACGCCGTGGTCCAGAACGACGGGGAGATCTCCGCTGCCGCCTCCCGTTCTGAGCCGAGCCGACGGGGCCGGGGAACTGCACGTGGGCGGCGCGGCGCCGGGAAGAGCCGGGGAACTGCAGATCTCGTCGGCGGCGGCGCATGGTGGGACGAGCAGCCTGGGCTCCGCCGGCGAGTCGTGCGGGAGCTGCAGAGCTTCGTGCTGCAACAGATGCAGGAGGCGCTGCTCTGCGACGACCTGCAGGCCGTCCTGGTGCGCGTCCACGGCGAGAAGTAGGGCAGGGGAGGGGGAAGCCGGGGCGGAGCGGTGAGGCGGGCTGAGCAGCGAATGGCGGGAGTGCGTGCCGGCGCGGCAGAAGCCGGACGAGGCCAGAAGCGGCCGGCACTGAGCGGCGTGGGGGCGATGGGAGCGCAGTAGCGCAGCAATGCGAGGGGGAGCGGCGGGGCCCAATGGTGCGAGGGGTAATAGAATGGCACGGCGGCGGGAGGAGGTGCCGACCGGCATGGAGGAGGCGGGGCGCCTGGTGTAGCTGTCGTCCTCTTTTGCGTTTTAGCGTTGGATACTCGCCGTGTCCGCCCCATGTCCGCCAAGCGGACATGAGACCCAAACGGACAAAAAACGAACAAAATCCGTGTCCGTTTGGGTCCCTGCGTTGGAGTTGTTCTAAACCATACGTCCTGGGTTCGCGTCGCCTATACACTTGGAGGAGAGGACAAACCGATCTCGATCCCCAGCATCTATCAACGATGGAAACCAAACCCTCCAATGCGCCTGCGGCCACCGCCGCCGCCGATCCTTGTTGTCGCTGGGTGATCCTCGACCACCACGGCGAATCCAGGGACTCCATCCGCGCCCAGGCCAACACTGTCGCGTACGCCCGCACCTCCACGGGGAAGTGCATCCGAGCCTCTTTCCGGCTCGCAGCGCCACCGGGGAACTCCAACCTCTACGTCGACTATCCGGACTCGCCCGGTCAGCGGGTGTTCCGGCGCCCCGAGCTCATCGCGGCCCACCGAGACGCCATCCTCTTCAAGACCAGGGATGTGTGCGACTCGTACAAGGGTGGCCCGTTGGAGTACTTCATGTAATCCCAGCCGCCGTCGCTGTCGCTGCTCCCGCCTTGCTACCTTCCAACGCAATCCGAATCACTGGGAAGCGAGAGGATCATGAGAATAATGTGTTCCGAGGAGACGGTCGTCCTGCACCGTGGTGACGACGAGCTGGCCGTGGCCGAGCTCGACGCGTGGAGTGTGGAGCACAAGCTCTACGTGCTGCTTCCTGGCCCGGTCAACGCCCTCGAGTGGGAGATCAAGCGGGTGCCGACCGCCGGAGTGCCGCACTCCTGGGGCCAATAGCTCCGGTGCGACGTCTTTGATGTGAATTGGAAAGAGTGCGACGTTGTTGGAATGAATGGCTATGATGCGACACACTTGAGCGTGTAAATAGCCCAGGGCCACATGGGGTGTTAAATGGGGTTAAATTGGTCATCAACCAAGCCCGTTTATGTTAGGACATGTGGGTCCAACTTAATTGGTCCTCAAAACAGCTGACCGTGCCCTGCCGCCCGACCCGGGCCCGCCACTCTGCCCCCTCCCCCTTCTTCTCCGGCGGCAGCGGATCTTGCGTTCTCGGTGGCGGCGGCGGAGCCCTCGTTCTCAACGGCGGCGGAGCCTTCGTCCTCAGAAAATGGTGAGTGAATTTGAACCCTAGTCGCCCTCCCGTTCCTCTCTCGGGCCCGTAGATCTCAGCTCGTTTCCTCTGTTTTCGCTTGTTGAATCGATAGGTTGTGAGGGGACCCCGTGGGCATACTGAGATGGAGCCGCCAGATTCAACTTCGAATAGGTAATGCGCCTCTCTCCGATCCAATTTTGCATGCAATTAGGGCCTCGTCTTCTCTTTCTCACGGGCTCACACTGTCCGCCACTGACAAGGGGGATGCTGCCGCTCGGACCTTCGAATTGACGGTCAATTTCTTTCCATCAAAGGCAAAATTAGTTGATGGTAGCATACAGAACATTGAGAGAGACACAATTGTTAAATGGGAGGTTGAGTTTACAGAGATTGATTCACAAGTTCTACAGAACATGGGAGAGAAGGCAGTGAAGAAATGGGTGGAAAAAATTGGGGAGAATTTGTTTGGGGTCCAGAGCAAGAAGTATCACTGTTGCGGTTTGATAATTGGAAAGGAGAGTATGTGAGAATAGAAGATGGTGAACAGATTGTTGAAGAAATCGATCGGCAAAACGGCTGGACAAGCAAACGGGCTAATTTTTTACTGAGCTCGTTGATCTGAATATTTTTTTCGAAGGTTGGATATGTGTCATCACACTTGGCTGCGCAGATGGTAGATGATGATTGGGCTACATAGAGGCCATTGATTCCCATGTGTACTGAACTTACAGTAATAGCCGAAGAGGGACAGGTGACTGGAACTGAAACTGAAACTGCAGCAACTATTGATTGGAATGTAGTTGAATTAGATGAGCCTACTGATTTGGTCATTGCACCAATGCCTGACATTGAGATGGCCAAACTTTTTGGCATTCCAGTCGATGACAGAGATAAGCAGGAGAGGGGCGAGGCTAGTTTGCCTGCTAATGCTGATGAAGATGTAGATGGACAGTTGATGAAACAAGCTGCAGATGAAGTAGATGATGCACATGATGATGAGCTGGTGCATGTGTATAACAAAGAAAACCCTGTCATTGAAGTAGGCAAGTTGTTCCCAAGCTTTAGGATGTGCTTCAAGACTTATGCAGTGAAACATGAGTTTGATGCTAAGACTGTTTGGACTGATAGAAAGAAGTTTTATGCGAGGTGCAGAGGATTTGATGGTAGTGTCAAGCCTTGCAAGTGGTACATATCTTCTAGACTGCAACCTGATGGAAGTACTGTCAGGGTTAACCAAATCCCCAATCAACATACTTGTATTACAAGTTCACAGAGAGTATCAACCATGACATCACAACTTTGGGTTGCAGAAAAGATCACCCCAATTTTAGCCAAAACACCAAACACTACTGCCAAAAAACTCAAAGTAGACTTGGAAAAGATGTACCCCATTAAACTGAAATATACCACAGTGTGGAAGGCAAAACAAAGGGCAATGAAAAATTTATATGGTGATTGGGCAAATACATTTAGGATGCTTTACAACTTCAAAGCAGAGGTGGAAAAGAGGTCACCTGGCAGTGTTGTGGAGATAGATACTGAGGTATCAGCCGAAGGGTGAAGTAAAGTTCTCCAAGTTTTTTATGGCTTTGAAGCCTTGCATCGATGGCTTCAAAGCAGGGTGCCGTCCATATTTGAGCATAGACTCATCATTTTTGACAGGCAAGTGGAATGGTCAGTTGGCAGCATGCAATGCTCTAGATGGACACAACTGGATGTTTCCTATTGCTGTTGGCTTGTTTCAGTCAGAAACAGAGGCTTCATGGACGTGGTTCATGATCCAGTTGAAAAGATGCCTAGGGCCAGTGTCACCTTTGGCTATACATACAGATGCATGTAAGGGGCTGGAAAATTCAGTGAACAATGTTTTCCCACATGCTGAGCAGAGGGAATGCTTCGGTCATTTGTGGATGAATTTGATCAAAAAATTTAGAGGAGAAGAATTTGGGCGCATGTGGCCAGCAGCAAGATCTTACACTAGACAGACACACAAATATCATCTTGATAAGATAATGGCAGCATGCGATGAGTTTGGTCCATGGCTGATGTAACGCCCACGATGCGGCTATATCTCCCACGTGTCGAGGCACGACTTAGAGGCATAACCGCATTGTGGTATTGTCGCAAGAAGGGTCATCTTCACACAATCCCATGTAATGAACAAGAATGGGATAACGAGAGTTGGCTTACTATCGCCACTTCACACAATACATAAATTAATTCATACATCATCCAAAATCCACACATAGACCGACTACGGTCAAAATTCAAATGAAAATAAGATAACCCCAAATGCTAGATCCCCGATCGTCCCAACTGGGCTCCACTACTGATCATCAGGAAAAGAAACATAGTAACGACCACGTTCCTCATCGAACTCCCACTTGAGCTCGGTTGCGTCATCTGCACTGGCATCGTAGGCACCTGCAACTGTTTTGGTAGAATCTGTGAGTCACGAGGACTCAGCAATCTCACACCCGCGAGATCAAGACTATTTAAGCTTATAGGAAAGGATGGTGTAATGCGGAGGAACTGCAGCAGGCACTAAACATATATGGTGGCTAACATATGCAAATGAGAGCGAGAAGAGAAGCAATGCAACGGTCGCGAAGCTAGAAATGATCAAGAAGTGATCCTGAAACTACTTACGTTCATGCATAACTCAAACCGTGTTCACTTCCCGGACTCCGCCGAGAAGAGACCATCATGGCTACACACACGGTTGATGTATTTTAATTAAGTCAAGTGACAAGTTCTCTACAACCGGACATTAACAAATTCCCATCTGCCTCATAACCGCAGGCACGGTTTTCGAAAGATAATACCCTGCAGGGGTGTCCCAACTTAGCCCATTATAAGCTATCACGGTCAACGAAGGATAAACCTTCTCCCAGGAAGACCCGATCAGTCTCAGAATCCCGGTTTACAAGACATTTCGACAATGGTAAAACAAGACCAGCAAAGCCACCCGAATGTGCCGACAAATCCCGATAGGAGCTGCACATATCTCGTTCTCAGGGCAAACCGGATGGGCAAGACGTCGGGTTGGCATAGACCCTGGTTGCCCAGGGGGCGCCGGACATCGCCCAGTTTGGGCCAGCACTCGAAGGAGCACTGGTCCGGGGGTTTAAATAAAGATGACCCTCGGGCTTGCGAAAACCCAAGGGAAAAAAGGCTTAGGTGGCAAATGGTAAAACCAAGGTTGGGCCTTGCTGGGGGAGTTTTATTCAAGGCGAACTGTCAAGGGGGTCCCATAAATCACCCAACCGCGTAAGGAACGCAAACTCAAGGAACATAATACCGGTATGACGGAAACTAGGGCGGCAAGAGTGGAACAAAACACCAGGCATAAGGCCGAGCCTTCCACCCTTTACCAAATATATAGATGCATTAATTAAATAAGAGATATTGTGATATTCCAAAATATCCCTGTTCCAACATGGAACCAACTTCAACTTCACCTGCAACTAGCAACGCTATCAGAAGGGCTGAGCAAAAGCGGTAACTTAGCGAAACAACGGTTTGCTAGGAAAGGATGGTTAGAGGCTTGACATGGAAATATGGGAGGCATGATATAGCAAGTGATAGGTAGCGCAGCATAGCAATAGAACGAACAACTAGCAAAGCAAAGATAGAAGTGATTTCGAGGGTATGGTCATCTTGCCTGCAAGGTTCTCAGAGTAGACGAAAGCTTGATCCTCGTAAGCGTACTCAACAGGTTCCTCGTTCACGAACTCGTCTCCCGGCTCTACCCAAAACAAGAACACAAGCAACGGAACCACAATCAATCACGGGAAATGCACAAGCAACATGATGCAAAACATGTATGATATGCGAGATGTGGTATGCGATGCATATCCGTGCTCCGGAAGAAAAAGAATTAACAAGGCAGTAACTTGGCAACCAAGTATGCCACTGGAAAGGTGAGATGATTTCGGTTGAAATTGAGATAAAGATCACCGGAAACGGATGCACGGTTTGCAAATGGCAAGCAAAACAAGACTGACACGATTCTGCGATTAACAGCATGATAGCACTTAGAATACATCAAGAAACTATGCTACAGCACCCCAACATAGCAAAAAACATATGGCAGTAATCTACAGGAGATTCTTGACAAACGATGAGCACTGAGCTACGGCTAGATCACACCATAACAGGTTCAAACAAGCATGGCAAAAGTGCAAAAGATATCAGCTTCACAGACTTGGTGAAATTACTAGACATGGCAGAAACAGCATCAGGTAGCAATGTACAGAGCAAGCAAAACACATGCTACAGGAACTTAACATAGCAGAACAAGGCATGGCATGAATTTACTAAATGCATAGAACAAAAGTCCCTTACTGACCATGAGCCAAAAAGGATCAGAAGATATGATGTCAACCATGTAAACATAGCAAGTTTCGTTAACAGGTTCCAGACTTAGCAGAAAACAGAGCATGTCATTCCCAGCATTATGAAGGCATCTTTGTGAGCTTGATGCACTCATCACAAAGCAATGCATGACAAAACAAGCATACCTACAGTAAGATGGCATGCTTATAAAGCTAACCATGGCAAGAGCAAATACATAGCATGTATGGATCAAATACAATAACCTTGGCAACATTGAATATCGTGTTAACAATCTGCCAGGAATATTTTATAGCAAAAGTAGAGCAAGATTAAGACATGCTATGGCACTCCATAATTGCAAACAGGGGCATGGATGGATAGAGCACAACTATATAAACAAAACATCCTTACTGAACATGCCCAGAAGAAGCATGGATCTCTCTGTAGGCGCATGGATACATGACAACAAAATAACAGCAGTCACAGACTTTGCAAAATTCTAAGTCCCTGAAAACAGAAACATCACGAATCCTAGTTTGCATGCTTGTCTAGTCACCACATAGATCACAAAAATACATGGCATACACCCCTGTAAAGATGGCATGGCATAGATCAAAACACCTGTAGAGCTCATGCCCATAAGATGCACACATCAAATGCAACAAAAATAACAAAACATCAAGTTCTGATAAGTAACAGCAGTAAACATCATATAGCACTCTTGCACCAGAGATTTGGGCATCAAGATGGACTCAAACGAGAATGGCACAATGGACCAAAATGAAGAGCATCTCGAGGCGAACATTTCGATATATTGCACACACGAAACGGAGCAGTATGCAAGGAGATATGATGCGATGAACAGAGCAATATTATGCAAAAACTTCGGGACTTAGAGAATTTCGAGGGGGGGAACAAGTCAACCGCGTGCACACGAACCGAGGACCGCCGGGTTCGTCGCCGGAACTAGAGGGAGAGGAAGACGGCGGCGGCCGGAGCAGCTCGGGGGAGACGCGGGGACGCCGGATCCGGCCGGCCCCTCGCCGGATCTGGCGCCGGCAGGGACGGGGAGGCGGCGGCGATCGACGACGGGCGGCGAGGACGCGGGTACGGCGGCGGCGGGGGGGCGCGGGAACGGCGGCGGCGGCGAGGCGCCAGAACAGCGGCGGCGGCGATGCGTGTGGGGAAGGCGCGGGGAAGGAGGCGCGCGCGGGGCGGCGGCGGCTCGGGCCGCGGGGGCCGGATGCGGGCCTCGCGGGCCGGCGGCTTACGGGCGGCGGGGCGCCACGTGTCGGCTCGCGGTTGGTGTTGGCTGCGGCGGTGGGTTCGTCCGGCGCCGGGCGGACGTGTCCGGCGCGCGGAGGGAGCGTGGCTAGGGTTTGGACCCGGATTTCGGAGGGGGAGGTGTTTATATAGGCATAGGGAGCTAGGAGAGTCCAAATGAGGCACGGTTTTCGCCCACACGATCGTGATCGAACGACCGAGAGCATGGAGGGGACCTAGAGGGGTTATTGGACTGTTTGGAGGGGGTTTTGCTGCAACACACAAAAGACCTTTGCGGTTACGCGGTTAACCGTTGGAGCACCAAACGACCTCCAAATGGAACGAAACTTGACAGGTGGTCTACCGGTGGTATACCAAGGGCACTTGGCAAGCCTCGGTCCATTCCGAAAACGTTTAACACCCGCTCACGAAAAGAAACAAGAGGGGTGCGCCGGTGCATGTGGGAGTGTCGGATTGCAAAACGGACAACGGGGAAAATGCTCGGATGCATGAGACGAACACATATGCAAATGAGATGCACATGATGACATGATATGAGATGCATGACATGAACAAAATGCAAAACAAAAACAAAACCCAACCACTGAGGGAATATCATAACACATAGCCGAAAATGGCAAGAGTTGGAGTTACAAATATGGAAAGTTACATCTGGGGTGTTACAGCTGAACACCTACCATTCTTTGTTATGGTACAGGTTAGCATTCAACACTGCCATCAAGTGTGACCACATCAACAAAAATTTGGCAGAGAGTTTCAACAACAAGGTTAAGGAGTTAAAAGATTTGCCTGTGCATGACATGGTTGACCAAATCAGGATCATGCTCATGCGGTTGTCGGAATTGAGAAGAAGGATAGGTGATTGTCTGCAAGGTGATAAGCTTCCAGCAGTGGTACAACAGGTGGTCAATAGGAGCAGAAGTCTTTCACATTTGTTTGTTGAAAAATCTTCACCTTGGGGTGCTGAAGTTAGAGATAACAAAACTGGAAGGAGACATGCTGTTAACACTGAATTGCATGATTGCACTTGCCTCGAGTGGCAACACACTGGTAAACCATGTGAGCATGACATTCTTTTCTTAGCATCCCAACCAAAGATAAACATGCACCCATATTTGCATGAATATTATTCGGTAGCAAGATTCAAAGCTGCATATGCTACTCCAATTCCAGCACTTATAGATCAGTCTCAATGGCCTGAAGTGGAGATTGAATTTTTCATGTGTCCTCCCTTGACGAAAAGAAAGGCTGGCAGGCCTAAATAGAGTAGATTCAAGGCATGGTTCGAGAAAGGTGGGAGTAGTAAGAAGGGAAAGAAAGATGGAAAGCCAAAAAGGGCCCAAAAAGGTAACAAAAACATATGCAAGTTGTGCCAGAAACTTGGGCACAGAGTGGGATCTGTCAAATGCCGTTACACTCCTGATAAGCCAAAGTATGTTCTTGTTTATTTGTCTGTGTTTTGATTTGGTGTTTTTATCCAATTACTCTATCTATAACATTTTCCCAATGGCCAGGAGGAAGCGAGCAAGTCAACCCCTTGTTGTTGAACAATGTTGGCCAACAAAAAAAGCAAGAGTCAATGGATGTAGAAAGAAGAGAAGTGTGCCTGAGCCTGAGCAGACTGAAGAAAATCCTGCTGCAGTCAACATTCAGACTGAAGAAACTGATGTGGAGGTGCACACCGAAGAAACTGAAATTGCAGTCAACATTCAGACTGAAGAAACTGCTCTCGAGGTTGAAACTGAACCTGAGCGTGTCGAGGTTCAGACTGAAGAAACCCATGTTGAGGTACACACCGAAGAAACTGAAACTGCTGTCAACATTCAGACTGAAGACACTAATCTCGAGGGTGTTGGCGAGGTGTTGAAAAGACCAGTGAAGAAAACCAAGATGACCAGTGAACTTGTGTGTGTAGTAGAACCAAAAACAAGAAGTGCTAAGGCGAAGAAGGGCACACGACGTGGTAGGAAGAGGTAGAACAGAGAACAGTTTGAAAATTTGTGTCATGTAATAATACCTGTAACTTGGTGCGTACTGGTAGTCACTATGTATCCCCGTATTTCTATTCGAACTTGTTTGTTGGTACCTTGTCTAAACCAGCCAAATAAAATAATAGATAATATTTGTGTCATTGTTTTAAATTCAAATTTGGATTCAAATTTGGGCTCAAATTTGAATTAGGGATGGGGTATTGATGTTTTAATGCTATCTAAAGTACCTCAACTGAAATATGTTTGCTTGCTGGTCAATCCGAGCCCTTTTGCTAAGTTGAACTCATAGTCATGAAAAGTGTGTTTCAAATGACCTCCAAAGGTAGGGTAAACGACCTCATATTTAACCAATTTTTTTGGCACCTTGTCTAAACCAGCCAAATAATTTTTCTACACATCTATTCTACCTATATAGTGTAAATTTAAAGTCTCACTATTTATTGAATTAATTTTCTCTTATTTTCTTTTATTTTTGAAAAAACAAGGTTTAATAGAAAATTATATATAAAACAAGTTTAAAACATGAAAATGAGAAAAGTAAGTTTAGATCTTTCTTAGTCAATCCAAAATGAAGTTTTGGTGAGGTTTTCACACTTTTCATTTTCAAAACCCCACCTACTCTCGGGTGCCCACTACTCCCTCCCTTGAACTCCATACTACATTGTTCGAGGAATGACAATTCAGTGAAGGATTTTTCGTAAAAATGTATGTAAATCATATTTATATTTTTTTCTCGTTACTATACGACATAATAAGACTATGTGCACAAGTTATATATTTTTTTGATTTTTTTCGAATTAGTTATGCTCAACCCTAATCACTCAAAACCCCTCAAAACCTCTCAAAACCCCTCAAAACCCCGCACACTACCGGGTCGTCGATCGTTGTGCGTGGACGGTTGAGATCAGGCGCTAGGGTTAGCTACAGTGTCCTTCGATCAGCATGAGACGCGCTAATTGGTTGAATCAGTGGGGTTTGGATCAGCCTCTCTCGTTGGGGCATCAGAACCGTTCATTTGAATCCAACGGCATGAGTTGACGCGGTGCATGGACCAAGCCTACGCAGTGCCCTTTCCATCGTTGCATGCGTGCCCGTGCCTACCCGTAGCGCCGGCGCCCGTTGCAGCATGCATGCCCACCCGCAAAACTGCGCCCGTGCGTTGCATGCATGCCCTCGACGTAGCCCTGATCTGCCACCCCTCTCGACGCAGTAAGCTGTCGCATGCCTACCATTAGCGTCGATGCAGCGCCGCATCAAAGCATGCACCCGGCCACAATGCAGCAGCCAGACCCCGATGAAGACAACCAAAAAGCCAACGGTGCATGGCGTGCGGTGCATGGCGTGCTCCTCTTTGAACGACATAATACTGGCATGATGAGTATCGATGCAGTTCAAAAGGCGTGCTGCTCGTTACAAGATGGGCAAATTAAGGCGTCCATTATTGTCACGTCTCCCATCGACCGAACGTTGCCCTCTAGCCAGGCCCTAGCAAGCAGGCTACATTGCGGGCCCCTACATTGCCATGCATTCATGCACGGGCGGCACACGCAGAGAATCCGGGCAGGCGTGTCCCCTTGACCCACGACGGCACAGACGCGTGCGTGAGCCCGTCCCCCTTGACCCGCGACCGGTGAAACAGAAGCGTCGCAGCCCGTTTCCCACACTGGTGTACACACTTTGATGGGGCGCCACCAAACACCGCCCGCCCATTAATTCTACAGGATGAAACCACGTCGCACTTGGGCTATTTAAGCCGGGCACCATCGTCTTCCTCTCCCTCCTCATCCATACCCCATCCTCTGCCTCCTCTGCCCTCCTTCTTCCTTCTTCTCCATCAAACCCGATCGAGCCCTCGAGCCACCATGCAGTACAACGCCCCCACCTACCGCTTCCCCCCAACCGTGCCGGAAAGGCTCTACTCGGCCGGAGTGTATGTAGAGAGAACCCTTAGGGTGTGGGCAATCTCGAGGTGGAGGGGCGCAAGGGAGTTAACGGAGTTCTTCCTTGCGGCCGGCTTCCGCCACCTCCCCCGCGGCTCTCCTCGGATGTACCATCTTGAGGAGGTCAACCACAACTGCGTCGTGGTTGGGCTCCTCGCCACGTTCACTAACCCTTTCAATGCTTTCCACCTCCTCGGGCGAGCGTATTGGGTTGGTTGTGAGTTCATAGCTTTCACCACCTATAATATCTTCACCGACTTCAGTAGCATCTTCCCCAACAATGGCGTTATGCACACGCTCCCGTACCCCATCAACAACGGGGAGGAGTGAAGGGCGGCGCCCGGAGGAGCGAGGTGGCGTTGTTCACCCGGAGGAGAAGGAGAAGAAGAACCCGCGTTTGGTGCCCCCCGATCTATCTAGCTTGCTATATATCTATCGTATTAGTTTTTTTAATTTGTAATCGTTATGCTACTGTTATTAAATTGTATTAGTATTTTAAGTTGTAAGGCTATCGTGGAGTTGTAAGGCTATCGTGGAACTATGGGTTGCAATCGTTATGCTTCTATATAATCATTATGCTACTATATATATTGTGTGTTTCATGCTATTATTCGTAGATTGCTATGACTTGTTCTTGCTATTAGTTGTGTATTGCTATGGGTTGCTACGGGCCCGGGTTGCTACACTCCAATCACCACACACACCATCTTCAAAATATTGGCCAAACCATGGACATGCAACTAGAAAATGCAAACTAATTTACTTCATGCAAGCATGCAACTCATTTAGTTCATGGAACCG
Organism: Triticum aestivum; assembly: GCF_018294505.1. Taxonomy (NCBI): domain Eukaryota; kingdom Viridiplantae; phylum Streptophyta; class Magnoliopsida; order Poales; family Poaceae; genus Triticum; species Triticum aestivum. The sequence goes on from NC_057808.1 coordinate 28,160,003, forward strand.
TAGACATGCATAAAAACAAGTAACATTTAGTTTTAGTGCATCAAAAAAATAATCCATCACAAAATTTAGTGCAAGAAAAAAGCCAAAGTAAAAACAAGTAACATTTTATTTGCCGAAGTTAGAGGTGGGCTGGTGCCCCTACGCGGGTGGGCTGGTCTCTATTTGGGCATGGTTATTTTCTTACGGCCCAACATCTATTCGGCAGCCCAGTTTTGTTGTTTTACTAGAAACTGAATTTGGGTGTGTACTCTGTTAACTGAAGAACAAAAACAGAAGAAACAGAGCATGAACACTGAATAGGGCCCCTGAGAATATCATTACAATAATTCAAGCAAGTTTTGCTTCACACAAATTCAAATTCATCTAACAAATGATCCCTGGCTAACTCAAACTACTGGGCACTACTAGCTATAGACACAATAACTGAAATTAAGGAACCCCTGAAACTAGCTGACACACTAACTGAAACTCTAACAAATTCTAGCGATTGATGAACATCAAGTAAAATAAACCCATAGCAATGACACAACAATAAAATGCTCCAGCCATCATATTTGCTTGCTGCTTCAAATTGATCAGATGCTTTAGTTGTTTGCCCATTTTCTTCAATTCACAGTTCAGTTCTGCACTCTGCATCATCGGATCGGCTCTGTCCGCCAAATTGGGGGCTTCTTACACGGCAAGCCGCCCCCCAAAATTGAGCTCTTGGGTTGGGGTTGATGCCTCCAATTTCAACCTTTCTACATAGTCATCGAGCCACTCAAAATGCCCACATTTCTTCAGAACCTGAAAAACAGGAGGGCGGCGGCGCATGAATCCTAAATCCACCACCCAGATCCACCGCCCTAATTCGAGGGAAAAAGAAAGAAATCGGAAGAAATTAGACCATACGATTGGTCAAGAACACAGATCTAACCTGCCCCGGCTGTGGCTTGCTCAAGCATTTCACAAACTCGCGCCCACGGTTGCCATTTTCTTCCCTCACACAAGTCAAATGCTTCAGAGGCTCCATGCGCGGGCAATCGGGGCATCTTGTCAACGGCAGTGGACCGCACTGCGTCAATGATTGGCGGGAGGCCGAAGTCGAGCTAGACATCACTCGCCCGCGGCGCGCTTCGTTGCCGGAGCAGAGGAAGAAGAAGGTGGGAAAGAAAAGGGGCAGGGCAAGCAATGGAGGGGGGGGGGGCTGGGTCGGGCTCATGGCTGGCTCGGGTCGGGGCACGCTGATGAGCACGGGCATGCTTGTGTGGATAAGTTGTGGGTCCCACCCGCATGCGAGTAACTGGTGGGTCCCGCGTGTCATAACTCAAATCGCTAACCCCTCGTGTTTTTCATTTCATGGTTAAACAGAGTCATGTCGCATTGGAGCTATTGTTGGCTTCAAAGACGTCGCATCACAACCATTCATTCGAACTACATCGCACTCCTTTCAATTCGCATGAAAAACGTCGCACAGGAGATATTGGCCCGCGCTCATGGGTCGCCGACGCGGTCGCTCCCATCGGCGACAGGTTCCTGTGCTGGGTGGACTACTACGTTGGCTTGGTGCTGTGCGACGTGTTCGACGCGAACCCCGTGCACCGGTACGTGCCGCTGCCCGCGGCAGCTGCCTCGGTGCGGCCGCGCGACTACCTCGATCGTATTTCCATCAAGCGAACCCGGACCCTCGGCATCACAGCCGGCGCGCGGTGAAGCTGGTCAGCATCGACCCACGCTGCTGCTGCGGCGACATCATCACACCCTGGAGCGAGTGCCATCGCTCCCGATTCTCGTTCAGCATCACCACCTGGACCCTCAACGTGGACGACGGCGTGCTCTACTCGGAGGAGCTGTGGGCGCTCCCGGGCTGCGAGCTCCTACCGCGCATCGCGGCGGAGTTCCCTGTCATCAGCATGGACGAGCCCGACTCCCTCTGCCTCATGCTGAGGAGTGATCAGCGGCGTTTCATTGGCGTAGACGACGGCGACAAGCGGATTTGGATGATAAAGGTGGACACGAGGAAGAAGGCATTGCAATCCGTCGTCCGATATGCCAGCCAGGGCAACGAGGACGGCGCTTCTATGACGCCTGACCGGCTTCGTCCCGAGTGAGGTCTCCAAGCAGCTCCACACCTGGTGAATTGGTGGGGCACCTGCTTCCTTCCTCGGGCGGGGCATGACGAAGCCACGCTGGATCCTGCTCGCTCGTTGGCGGCAGCTTATAGCGAATTCGCGCAGGAAGGAGGCCGTACTTACCACTACCAGATCGAACCAAGTGCAAGCTTAAACTGAAAAACAAAACAAGAAGAAGCGGACGAGTACATACACGGACACGCCCAAACCAAATGCCCACTCACATGGAAAAGCCATCGCCGTTGCCCAAGCCATGTCCAAGTCACACGCGTACCCCGCACGCGAACGACTCACCATCTTTTGTATATATAGAGAGATGACGGCAGGGTGGAGAGAAGAAGCTCTAGAGAGGTGCAGCTAGCTAGTTGTATTGTCCATGGCCATGGATCGATGACGTGGCGCAATCTGAACCCTCCCTCCCTCTCCCTGACTGATGCGCACCACCCATCCATAGGCGCATGCAGTGACCGCTATTAATCGCAAAATGGAAGAGGGAGCAGTCAATTTTGCATGGCCCGCCTCCTTAATTCTACTATTAATCACTGAATGGGAGAGGGAGCGTCACTTTTGCATGGCACGCCTACTTCATTACCAAGCATACATGTGACGGCCGGAATTAAAAGTGTGTACCCAACTAGATGTAAGAGTACTACTACTTGCTCGTCTCCATATCGCGTTTGACCAATTTCTTTGCCTCCAAACCCGACATCACTTCGTGCCGCCACCCTCATAATTCGGCGGAATAACGAAGGCCCCAATGAACCAAATCAAATCTCTTGCATTCCTTTCAGCAAAAAAAGGGTGTGGAATCTCTCAGAATCATTGTCATCAAGATACATGCATCTCCTCCTTTACTATGCTCCGTTCCTAAATATAAGTGTTTTTAGAGATTTCAAATGGACTATCGAATACGGATGTATATAGACATATTTTAATGTAGGTTCACTCATTTTGCTCCGTATATAATCACCTTTTGAAATTCCAAAACACATACACCCCTCCTATAAAAACCATGTCAACAAGACAACATCCCCTGGAACTCAAGAGGTCAACCAAAATAAGGCAAATACCACGAAGGATTTCTCAAAGATGACTTCTTTCTTTCTAACTGACAAGTGCAGTTTTACGAAAGATAAATCTTTAGGACTCGAGGCCCCTGCTTTATCATGAAAGCAAAATGCTCTAAACCAAAACAAATTTCACTCCCAGTATACAGGTGGTATCCAAACCCAACACTGAAGGATTAAAAAAAAGTGTAAAAGGGATGCTCCAGCCCTGGCTGCTGCGCCTTGGCGCAGACCAACAGAAACATGATGATCCTCCATTGCTTCCTGCAGTAGCAACATGACATGGCAGGGTACAGGGTCAGTCAGTAGGATGAGATGACTTCATTTCTCTCTGGTAGCCCACGACACAACCAAAATGCCGAACCTCATATTGCTCCCAGAGCACCATACTATTTCACAACAAAATCATGTACACCAACACCTATACAAAAACACTACTCTTTATGAGTTTTAGTTTCTCGGTCCCAGCACATACCACATGACTGATAGCTAACACTGGATTTACAATTTGCCCTTGCAACATGCACTTGATTGATTCGAAGAGAAGCTATCAAAATTCTAGCATGCTAAATCCTACAATACATGTGGCATCACCACACAATCTGCAGCATTTAGTTCTACAGGAATACGGTTCAATGGTCAACAAAAGGATATAATGTCAGCAAGTATGGTGTGAAAACTGAGCAAGACCGCAAGTATGGCTTCCACTCCATCAGGGTTCACACCCTTGTTTGGCTCCTTACCGTCGAAGTAGTCCTTGAGCTACTGGACCTTGGGAATCCTGGTGGTGCCACCAGCAAGAAACAACTCATGGATCTGTCTCTTCTCGAGACCAGTGTCATCCATGGCCTTCTTCATGGGTCCCATGTTCTTGCGGATAAATTCATTATCCAGCTCCGCGAACTTGCCAGGGGTTGGTAGCTTCGAGAAATCAGACCCGTCGAAGAGGGACTCAATCTCAACATGGACTTGGTGATGGTTACTGAGGGCTCTCTTACGGAAGAGGAAGAGGAAAACTGCATACATAAATCGAGTTTCAGCAAACGATTACCTAGTGTGTAGTTACAGAGTACTGCCAGGATTACCTTGTTCAACCAACATGAGACTCCTCGAAGAAACTTCGCTAGCGCGCTGCCGACTGCTGACACGACTGTTGCTTCCCGATCAATCTGCAAGAAGAGATGGATCTGCTTTTTAGCTTACTAGCTCACGGGGAACTCTGTCTAAAAACTTGATTTTGCGACACGAAAAAGGCAGAGCCAGGAGAGATATCCAAGGCAGCAAGATCACTGTTTACAAACTAATTAGCAATAAAGCTCGAATAAGCACTTAGTTTTGATAAAACAAATATGTGGGATTTCATTAACATGAATGAAGTATCTATAGTGTAGTGACCCAACACAACAACAGCTGCAATATAGCTCGAATAAAACAAAGATGTGGGATTTCATTAACATGAATGAAGTATCTATAGTATCTTAGTCACAGGAAACAAAGCTTCTGAAGAGCTTCACTTCATATGAAACAAGGAAATTAAGGAGAAAAGAAATTTTAAAATTCAGCAAGCAATCACAAAGTCCGCCCTACAGATGATAAGCCCACATTATAGGCCAAGAAAGAAACGTCATATGCAGAGGAAAACAGAGAACTTGACAATTTGAGAAGGGGAAAAAATAGAGAAAAAGAACAACAGCAAGAAAGGGAGAGTAAATACACTAAACTCAAAGAAGAGAAGATGCAACTATACAGAAAGAAAGGCAGTAGCTTTGGTGAAGGCCATGTCATCTAAAGTTAAAAAACTGGGCAATATCCCCCCCCCCCCCCCCCCCCCCCCCCCGAGTTTTGCGGAGCAAGGAGCAATCAAGATAACCAACAACTCCCACATGTTCTGGCCTCAATCATTTTTCAAACTATGCAATAAATTAGCCAAGAATTTCAAGAATACTTCGAAACAAACCATATATTGTGTATGATTTTTTTCCTCAAGGAATTCAGCGTGCTTCGAGTTAATTTTCCTTTACTGTCCAAATGACACAGTAAGCACCTGCTCACCCATCTAAGCATTTTCTCTATCATGCACATTTAGGATAAAATCATTATTTCTGGAAGAACATGCTATGTTAAGTATCTGACATTACTAATGTTCTCGTCATAACTCAGTGTTAGTGCATTGCACCCCTCAGACAAATTCACAAACCAGCACACATGCTAGTACCAAGGAAACATGCTAGCGATTAAAACGGCACTAAAAATCGGCTAACTGGCACTGTACCCTGGAGGAAGAGCAAACTATTTGTTAGTTATCATTGCAACATCCCACAAAAATGAAATCTAATTCCATCCAGAATATGTGCAATCAAATTGATTGAGCAGTTAGAATTGGAAATAAATCACCGCTGATTCTTCAGAACTTGGTCTTGAATCCAGCACACCAGCAGTAGGGTAAGTAGGATGCATCACACAAGCAGGAAAAGAGAAGATGCTGGTAAAAAGATCATCATACCTTTGATTTCGTCACCGCCCTCGCCGCTCAAAATGCTTCCCTACAATGCAGCACCAAAGGCAACAGCCTCACCAGGGTTTCACGCCCTTGTTTGAGTCCTTGCGTCGAAGTAGTCCTTGAGGAGCTGGCTGGACCTTGTGAATCCTGGTGCAGCCACCAACAAGAAACAGTTTGGTGGATCTGGCTCTTCTCGAGGCCAACGTCCTCGATGGCCTTCTTCACGGGACCTATGGCCTTGAGGAACAGATTGTGGTTCAGCTCCTCAAACATGGCACGGGTCGGTGGCTCTGAGAAATCAGACCCGTCGAAAAGGGACTCGATCTCAACACAAACCTGGTGCTGGTTATTGAGGGCACTCTTGGCACGCTCAGCTTCCGTCCTCAGCTTTCCAACAGCATGGTTGTCCTTGCCGATGTCTTCATTGTACTTCTTGACCAACATGGATAAAGTAATCCATGATTCTCTGGTCGAAGTCCTCACCTGGAGAGAATATATATATATAGCTCAGTTATATATGGGCCAAAAAAAGAGACTTTTTACGGTGCATCATACTACCCAATATAGTGGGTAGTATTTAGTTAATCCAATGGTCAATATGGATCGATCAAATTTTCGTTTTAGGATATATTGGTAATTCTATGTTAGGATTATATTAGTTCTTTCATAATCCCATCGTATCCATGCCGCTCGATTCGTCCGCCACTATCGATGCCACGCGAACCCAAAATCTCCTGGCAGTTCACCGGCATAAAGACATCGGTGCACTCTGCGAACCCCCTCGCGTGGAGGCACGAGCGGGTCTGCAGCCCACTTCACCGTGGTTCCCTCGGGCCGTGGGCCGCGGCGACGAGGTCGTGGCGGCGTGGTTCGAGTACCAGGCGTGGCCCCGGGCTCGCAGGCAAGAGCGTCAGGCTCCTCCTGTCGAAGGGGCTCGCAGGCAAGAGCGTCAGGCCCCTCCTATCGAAGGTGCTCGTCGTCCCAGAGGCGTCCGGTGCAGACTCGCCGGAGAATCAAAAGTGTGCAAGGAGACCGACGTGGAGGACCTACTGTACCGCATTCCCATCTTTGATCCCGTCCTCCCGGAGCTCTCCTCGCTGTTGTCTCTGGAGGAAGCGACGACGTCCGTCGCGTCGTGCCGCGATGAGGACGACGACATCATGGAGAACCCAACACCAAGCCAAGTGCAACGCCGTCTCCGGCGCCCGTTCAGCCTTGAAAGCTTTGGTCCGACAGATGATGAGCTCATGGAGTTCGCCGCCGACATGTAGGCCCTTCTTGGCCGGCCGGGCAAGGACGACGGCAACGAGGAGGAACCGTTTTGCATGGAGGCATTGGGCGTCATCGAGCCGATGGACGTAGAAGACGGCGGGCGAGTTAAGCTGGAGATCGATGCCATGCGAGCGTGCGGCCTCCAACAGAGCCCAAGGTTTCCGGCGATACATGCTCGAGATCGATTTCGACCTTAGGCAACACCGGACTACAACACGGCAAGCAGCCGTGCAAGTGCCGACGTTCAGTTCCTCCGAGGAGCCTCACGCTCAATCTAATAGGTGGCCATTAAGAGACCTGCCTGCGTGAACCTGGCTTTTTCCGATTGATAATTAAACTACCCAAAATACCCCTAACTACTCAATATACTACTGAAAATCTGTCGTAGTATTGGCTCATCTCAGCCATCCAACCACATAAAATGAACGGCTTAAATAAACCTGATGTACCGTAAAAGGTCTCAGACAACACAAAGCTAATGAATGATAAACTAATCATGACCATATCATTTGAGCTCCTTGTAAGTAAAGCAGTACACCCATGCAATGCATCAGCAGCAGAAGAAGAAAAGGCACAAAAGGCACCAACTCAATCAAGTCAAAAATTCATTCATGACCTTGCAATCAGGGATGATCCATCACTACAACGGATAAGGCTAACCCATTACCAAAATTATCCTACTAAGATGAAAATTCAGATAGAGGGATAAGTGAACCAAGGATAAACATGTGGGTGTTTCAAGCATTGCATAGACTCTACAGAATAATGCCATCTCCTTTTAATCGGGACGTCATATAAATTTATCTTAAAAGGGAAGAAATCAAGCAAATCCCCATATCAATGACGTAAGGGATTGAAAAAAATTCCATTTCTCAGTTTATACTCTGATCCTCTGCGGAACTTCACATTGTCAAGTCCATAAAAAGAAGACTTTCTAGGATTCATAGGCTATTATAAGGAGGACGACTGCTTGGTGCAGCTACTATAAGGAGGACGACTGCTTGGTGCTGGAACAAAAATATGGTGTAAGAACCTAGGATTGTGCGTGTAAATACAACACACCAACATGATTGTTGAAGTTCCCCTTGCCAGTTTGACTTCATATGAAACGAGGAAATTAAGGAGAAAAAAAGAACTTCTACAATTCGGCCAGCAATCACAACAAAGTTCTCCTCTATAGAAGATAGGTTCGGGTTATAGGCGAAGTAAGAAATGTTAGATGATATTGTATAGAGGTAGGAGAGGTGTTTTAAACTTGTATCTTTCTATCCCTTCTTCTGTTGTAACCTCCCTGATCTCCTGTAACGATCGATCACGATCTCTCTCGATCCCTTGTAAGCCACGACACACATGTGATATAAATAGAGATGCGGCCCGAGCAAAGGGTTCAACACTTCCACCAAAGTTTACATGGTAACGGAGCCTCTTCCTCGATAGATTGGATAGAGATCACATCTAGCTACCCAGGCGACCGCAACCATGTCCACCACCACCGCCGCCATGACGGCTAGCACCATGGGTGCGCTCACCACCGACACCTCCTCCACTTTTGCGTCATCGTCCACCTCCACCTCCACCAACTCCTTCCTCGGATCGCCGCCGCAAGAGAAGCTGACGAGGGGCAACTTCCTGCTCTGATAGGCCATCGTCCTACCCCAGATCAAGGGCGCGCAGATGGAACACCATCTCGACGCGAAGAGTCCGGCACCGCCAGCCACCCTCACCATTACCAAGGACGGCAAAGAAGAACAGGTACTGAACTTTGCGCGATCCCTTTGCTTTGCACAGCAGCAACAGCTCCAAGGCTACCTGATGGGCTCCCTCTCCCGCGACATCCTTGCTCAAGTCGCCACGCTCCAGACGCCGGCTGAAGTCTGGCGCGCCATCCACGACATGTTCGCCGCCCAGAGCCAAGCCCAAGCTATCAATACACGCATCGAGCTCACGAATCTCCAAAAAGGTAACATGACTATGGCCAAATACCTTGGAAAGATTAAGAGCCTTACCGATGAAGTTGCCTACACTGCTACCGCGCTCTCCGATCCGGAGATCATGTCCAAAATCTTGGCCGGACTGGACATGGATTACAATCCAGTCGTCTCGGCCCTTGCTGCCCGGGTTCAGCCCATCACCGTTCAGGAGTTGTACAACCAACTCCTCAGCTTTGACGCCCGCCTCAGTCTCCTTCATGGCGCCAGCTTTCGCCAGTCCGCTGCCAACACCGTCTCGCGTGGACGCGGACGTGGGCGCGGTCACCACGCGCAACGCGGCGGTGGGCGCGGGCGCGGCAACGCTCAGGGCGACAGCGGCTACAACAACAACTACAACAACGCCGGCGGCAACAGCTACAACAACACCGGCAATCGATCAGGGGGTGGTGGCTTCAACAACAACAACAACAGCCGCCCCCCTCCTCCTCCCGTGGTCGCCCTCGCTGTCAACTCTGCAAGAAGGCCGGCCATGAGGTGATGGACTGCTGGCACCGCTTCGATGAGAACTATGTGCCCGATGCTCGCCATGTTGCTGCAGCCATGCGTGAGCAAGGAGGAGATGGCATCTGTTATGTTGACTCCGGTGCCACAGATCATGTCACAAGTGAGCTGGAGCAACTTGCCCTCCGTGAGCAGTACCACGGCCATGATCAGATTCACACCGCAAGCGGTGGACGTATGGATATTCAACACATTGGTCAAGCTTATATTAATTCCCCTATGCTTAAACGTGATCTAGTCCTAAAAGATGTCCTTCATGTTCCTCAAGCTGATAAAAACTTTGCCTCTATGTCTCGTTTAGCCACTGATAATAAAATCTTCTTTGAAACTCACCCTGGTTACTTTTTTTATCAAGGATAGGGCAATGAGGGAACTTCTACACCACGGTAGATGCATTGGAGGCCTCTACCCCATCACATCCGGAGCACTTAGTCGCAAGCGTCGTCAGGTCTACTCTGTCATCAAGCCCTCTTTGGCAAGGTGGCATCAACGATTAGGACATCCTTCTTCAGTCATAGTTAAGCAAGTAGTCAATAAAGGCAATCTTTCTTTGTCACATAGCCATGTTAGTGATTCGGTTTGTGAAGCTTGTCAATGTGCCAAGAGTCACCAACTTCCCTATCCTAGGTCAGATAGTATATCTCATGCTCCTTTAGAGCTTATTTTCAATGATGTATGGGGCCATGCCCGAGACTCCTTTGGAAGAAAAAAATACTATGTCAGTTTTATTGATGATTACAGTAAATTCACTTGGATTTATTTACTCAAGCATAAATCTGAAGTTTTCTCTATATTTCAAGAGTTTCAAAAACTTGTCGAACGTCACTTTGACAGAAAATTTTGACAGTCCAAAGTGACTGGGGAGGGGAGTATGAGAAGCTCAACTCCTTTCGTAGCATAGGCATTGCACACCATGTGTCATGTCCTCATGCCCATCAACAGAATGGCTCCGCCGAGCGTAAACATCGCCACATTGTTGAAGTTGGTCTCTCTTTGCTTGCCCATGCTTCCATGCCTCTCAAATATTGGGACGAAGCCTTCATCACTGCCACATATCTTATTAACCGTTTGCCCAGCAAAGTCATTGGCAACTCTACTCCTTTGGAACATCTCTATCATCAAAAACCTGATTACAACTCTCTGAAATTTTTTGGGTGTGCATGCTATCCCAATCTTCGTCCATACAATCGTCATAAACTTGAGGTTCGTTCTACTCAATGTGCTTTTCTTGGCTATAGTAATCTTCACAAAGGCTATAAGTGCCTGGAAATTGCTACTGGACGTATCTATATTTCAAGGGATGTTGTTTTTGACGAAACTTTGTTTCGTTTTGCCAAACTTAATCCCAATGCAGGAGCCCTTCTTCGTGCTGAAATAGCCTTGCTTCAAGATCACGGGGGTGAATTAAATAAAGTTGATCATGTGGAAAATTCCAAAGAAAACTGTAATTCTGCAGATTGTGGTCATCATTTTATGTGTGTAGATCCGGACGAAACAGGCGCGAGATCCCATGCTGATTCGGTTGGCAGCGGCGCTAGATCCCATGCAGATCCTCGCGTCAGCTCGTCTGTCTTTGGTGGCGCGCGATCCCAGGAGGATCTCCCTCCCCTGCATGCGTCCACTGGCGCACGGGTGGCCGACCAGGCGGACCCCGCCTGTCTTGCCTCGCGATTGGGTGAGACCGTCCGCCCAGGGGCGGGCGCAGGTGCGCGCGTGGCCGACAGCCGCCACTAGGTGGAGCCCACCAGCCCAGGTGTGGGCCAAGGCGCGGGCGCCGGTACGCATGTGCCCGACAGCCGCTCCCGGGTGGAGCCCGCCAGCCCAGGCGGGGACGATGCGGCGATTGGCGCGACTAGCGACAGGGGGACACCCGCGTCTGCAACGTCAGGATCAGCTACAGGGGCATAATCTGCCTTGGATCCGGTGCCTGGATTCTCTGTGGAGGTGTCTACTGCTTCTGGATCTCCTGTGGCTACGTCAGCAGCACTACCTCAGCCTCCTCGTCGACACACTCGGTCACAGTTAGGTATTATCAAAGAAAAGGAGTATACTGATGGTACGGTACGGTATGACAGAGTCAAACGTGCTTTTCTTAGTAGTGTTGGAGAACCAAATAATTTGCATGACGCTCTAGCTCATAAAGAATGGAAGGAGGTTATGGATAATGAATATGATGCTCTCATGAAAAATAGAACTTGGCACTTAGTACCTCCAAATAAAGGTAGCAATGTTATAGATTGCAAATGGGTATATAAAATAAAAAGAAAACCTGATGGAAGCATAGACAGATACAAGGCTAGATTAGTTGCCAAAGGTTTTAAGCAGAGATTTGGTATTGATTATGAAGATACATTTAGTCCCGTTGTTAAGGCAGCCACTATTTGACCTGTATTGTCTATTGCTATTTCCAGAGGTTGGAGTTTACGTCAGCTAGATGTTCAGAACGCGTTTCTTCATGGTGTTCTTGAGGAAGAAGTGTTCATGCGGCAGCCACCTGGATATGAAAACCAAAGCACACCTCATCATGTCTGTAAGTTGGATAAAGCCTTATATGGTTTGAAACAGGCCCCTAGAGCCTGGTACTCAAGGTTGAGCATGCAGTTACAACAACTTAGGTTCACATCATCCAAAGCAGATACCTCATTGTTCTTTTATCATAAAGACAATATTACTATATTTGTGCTTGTTTATGTTGATGATATAATTGTTGCAAGCTCAAGTTCAGATGCTACCACTTGTTTGCTTAAAGATTTAAAGTTAGAGTTTGCTCTCAAGGACTTGGGAGATCTTCACTATTTTCTTGGCATAGAAGTGAAGCAGATCAAGGATGGTATACTTCTTACACAGGAAAAATATACAACTGATATACTCAGGAGAGTAGGTTTGTACAATTGTAAACCTGTGAGTACACCAATTTCAACTTCTGAAAAACTTACAATTGAGAGTGGAGAAGCACTTGGACCAGAGGATGCAACTAATTACAGAAGTGTTGTGGGTGCTTTGCAGTATCTGACTCTTACACGTCCTGATATTTCTTATTCTGTGAATAAGGTATGTCAGTATTTACATGCACCTAGAACAACTCACTGGACTGCAGTCAAGAGGATTTTAAGGTATCTAAAATTTCCTGAAGGACTTGGGCTTCAGATTACCAAGTCTCCTTCTCTACTTGTTACTGCCTACTCTGATGCAGACCGGGCAGGGTGTGCTGATGATAGAAGATCTACAGGTGGTTTTGCTATGTTTCTGGGAACTAATCTTGTGTCGTGGAGTGCAAGAAAATAGGCTACTGTCTCAAGGTCAAGTAAGGAGGCTGAATATAAAGCTTTGGCTAATGCTATAGCAGAAGCAATGTGGATACAAACATTGCTCTATGAACTTGGAATCAAGGCTCCACAAGCTGCTAGATTATGGTGTGATAATATTGGTGCAACTTATCTTTCAGCTAATCTTGTTTTTCATGCACGTATCAAGCATATTGAGGTTGATTTCCACTTTGTTAGAGAAAGGGTAGCTCGAAGGCTACTTGACATTCGGTTTATACCTACTGGAGATCAACTTGTTGATGGCTTCAGAAAACCCCTTACTATGAGGAGGTTGGATGAGTTCAAGTACAATCTTAACCTCGCGAAAGTTTCTGGAGGTTTAGATTGAGGGGGGGTGTTAGATGATATTGTATAGAGGTAGGAGAGGTGTTTTAAACTTGTATCTTTCTATCCCTTCTTCTTTTGTAACCTCGCTGATCTCCTGTAACGTTCGATCACGATCTCTCTCGATCCCTTGTAAGTCACGGCACACATGTGATATAAATAGAGATGCGGCCCGAGCAAAGGGTTCAACGCTTCCACCAAAGTTTACAAGAAACATACTACAGAGGAAAAGAAAGAGCTTGGCAATTCAAGAAGGGGCAAAAATGGAGAAAAAGAACAGCAAGACGGGCAGAGTAAATACACCAAACTCATAGAAGGGAAGATGCACCTATACTGATACAGAAAGAAAGGCAGTAGCTTTGGTGAGGCCATGTCACCTAAAGGTAAAAAACAGGGCTATATTTTTCCCGTGAGCTTTCAATTCCCCTGAGTTTTGCAGAGTAAGGAGCAATCAAGATAATCAACCATAAATCATGTATGGTTTTTTCTCTCAAGGAATTCATCGTGCCTCGGATTATTTCCCATTACTGTCCGAATGACACTGTAAGCACCTGCTCAGCTATCCATCTACGCATGTTATCTCTCATATATTTTTGGGATAAAAACATTATTTCTGGAAGAACATGCTATGTTGAGTATCTGACCTTTCTAATCTTCTCATCATAACTCTGTGTTGGTGCATTGCACCCCTCAGACAAATTCACAAATCAGCAGACATACTAGTGCTAAAGAAACATGCTAGTGATTAAAAGGGCACTAAAAATCGGTTAACTGGCACTGTAACTTTGAAGAAGAGCAAACTATTTGTTAGTTATCATTCCTTCTAGTATATGTGCACACAATTTGATTAAGCAATAAGAATTCCAAAGAAATCGCCACTGATTCTTCAAAACTTGGTCTGAAATCCAGCACACCAGCAGTAGGGTCAGTAGGATGTGTCATGCCAACAGGAAACAAAGAGGAGGCTAGTAAAAAGATTCATCATACCATTGGTTTCGTCACCGCCCTCCTCACCACTCAAGGTGCTTCCCTGCGCTGCAGCACCAAAGGCAACAGCCTCATAAGGGTTCAAACCCTTGTTTGGCTCCTTGCCGTCGAAGTAGTCCATGAGGAGCTGCTGGACCTTGGGAATTCTGGTGGGGCCACCAACAAGAAACAATTTTGTGGATTCTTGAGGCTAGAGTCATCCATGGCCTTCTTCACGGGTTCCATGGTCTTGCAGAACAGATCGTTGTTCAGCTCCTCGAACCTGGCACGGGTCGGTAGCTCGGAGAAATAAGACCCGTCGAAGAGGGACTCGATCTCAACACAGACCTAGTGCTGGTTACTGAGGGCTCTATTGGCACGCTCAGCTTCTCTCTTAAGCTTTCCAAAAGCATGGTTGTCCTTGCTGATGTCCTCGTTTTACTTCTTCTTGATCAACATGGATAAAGTAACCCATATGAGGTTACCTGCTGAAGAATAAATCATGCCGTACAAATTATACGAATACAGCAGAATAAGATAGCATATTAAGAGGTTCCTCAAAAAGACAAACATCTTTTAAATTCACCGGGTGCTTGCTAATAAGACCGAAGAAGGGAACAACTTAATACAGTAGGGCAATAGCTGTACAAGAGTATAGGGGACAATTCGACAATATAATAACTTAACAGGAGGTTCATAACTTCGGATACTACTTTAAAAAAAGCAAGACATTGTTTTGGTCTGCCGGAAATCTGGATCGGGCTCTCAGCACAAGCAATCTTGAAGCAGCAGGAACAATAGAAATGAAATGTAATTACACTTTGATTTATAATTTAAGCCAAGGAAAAGAAGACAAGCATGCGACAGTAAAAAGCGAGGCAATACGATAAGAAACACAAACCAAGTTATACAGTTTGCTCCATACTTGACAAAGGCAACATTTGATTGGTTGGATGACCAATATAGTTTTTAAATTTTGAATCTATATAGTTTTTACATTTTGAATCCAATTATGCCCATTGCTGTCCAAAATAACTGGCACTCGGAAATAATGCAGCCGGCCATAAGGACAAAAAAATGCATCTTTTTTAAGACATCGACATCAAATCAGTGCTAGAAGGGAGATAAAGTCCATCCACATCGGCATGTTCAAAACTAATGTCGGAACAAACACAACAAGAAATAGCTAGAGTTAAACCTAAGGTTCATACAGGGACTCCAGCACGGGCTGTGGAAGAGCTTTACATAAGATACAAGAGCCCTAGGAATAAAGCAATCATGCATTTGCGTTCAGATGATTGTTTTACCTTAGAGCATCTCCAGCCGTTGGCCCCCCGGGGCGCCTAAAATCGCCGCCTGAGGGCGAGCCGGCGCAAAAAAAGGGCCTGGGGCGAGTTGGTCCCCAGTCGCGGTCCCAGGGCCGCCCGCAGATGCGTCTAATTTAAAAAAAAAACGTTCCGCGAAGTTCTGTTAAACACGGCTAAATTTCGGCAAACTTTGGCATATATTGACATGTTCGCGACGCGGTACATAGCAAATATAACTAAAAAAAGAAATCGCTGAACGCTGAGTAGTCGCTGCCATCCTCGCCGCCGTCGTCGCCGTCGGCCTTCTCCTCCTTGACGCGGTCGTCCCTGGTGGACCCCTGACCGGCGTCGCCAACGCGGACTGGTGGCCGCGGCGCGTCGTCGTCGTCGCTGTCTTCGATGACGACTCCTCCTCCTTCATCGCGGCCCCGGCGGCGCTGCTCGAACCGCCGCAGGGCAGCGCACTGGCGCTCCCTCGCCATCTTCAGGGAGTCCTTGCGCGCCCATTCCAGGGCCGCGTCGTCGTCGAGATCCACGTCGCCGTGCTCCGTCTTCACCGGCGCGAGCCCCGGCTCTGTCTTTGGCTTGACGAAGCGCGGAGGAGCCGACGAGGAGGCACGCCGGCCGCCCTCGTTGATGACGATGCCGGCGTTGCGAGTGCGCTGGCCGAGCGGCGTCTCCGCCGCGGGCTCGGCCTTGACGCCGAGCAGCGCCGGAGAGCCGGAGGAGTGGGACGAAGAGTGCGAGGAGGAGGACGAGGAGGAGCCTAATCTCCTGGGCATCCATTGCCCAGCGCGTCGGCGGTGGGCCAGGGCGGCCGCCCTCACCGGGGGAGGGTACGCCAGCGGTGGGTTGTTGCCGCCCTCAAGGTGCGTCAGCACGCCCTTGAGCGTGCGGCCGGGGACGCCCCACCACAGGTGGCGCCCCTCGTTGTTCTTCGTGCCGCCCACCACCGGCGCCCCGTTGGTGGACGCCAGCCTCTGCTGCTGACGGCGCTCGAAGTACGCCGTCCACGCCGCGTGGTTGTCGACGGCGTACTGAGGCAGGGCGAGCTGCTCGTCGGTGAGGGAGGAGCGCACGATCTCTACCTCGGCGGCGAAGTAGGGTGCGCGCGCCATGGCGTCGGGCAACGGGGGAATGGGCACTCCCCCGTTGCTGAGCCTCCACCCCGTCGGCCCGGCGCGCATGTCCGGCGGCGCCGGGATGTTGGCCCTTGAACAGGAGCCACGACTCCTGTTCGCGGAGAGAGCGGCGGCCGAAGCCGTTGGCCGCCGCCTCATCGCCGGGGAAACGTTCAGCCATCGGGAGAGGGAGAGGGAGGGCTCGGCGGCAGCACACGGGAGAGGGAGAGGGAGGGCTCGACGGCGGCGCAGGGGAGAGGTAGAGCTTGGCGGCTAGGGCTGGTGTGGCCAGAGGCGAGGGAGGCCACCGGCTTATCTAGTCGCGCCCGTGTGTACGCGTGCGTGGGAGGGGATGCGTCGGCGCGCTGTCCGGCGACGCGCCGCCCGTGAGGAATCAATGGCAAGGCTGACCGGCGGCGGCAGCGCGGCAGCCTTGGCATTGATTACCGCGAGAACCGAGGCGATGAGGGCGACGAAGCGCCCGTCTCACTGACTCGATGGGCCCGCGGCTGCTTCGCGCCCAAACAACTCGCCTCGGCACCCCCGGGCGCCCCAGCGCGCCGGGTTCGGCCTGGGTCCGCCGGCGCTGATTTCGCCGCAGGCCGGCGAAAATCGGGCTCCTGGGCCGTTTTTTCGGCGCCGGCGCGAAAATATCGCCTGAAGAGGCCTTTCTGGGGCGCGGCTGGAGATGCTGCTAGTACTGCGAGAGATGGTATCCTCCCACTTCGCTTGTTGTATCCTCCCACTTCGCTTGTTGTACGCTACTTCGGCGACAGCGTTCGCACCGGCAGGCTGCTCGGCGAGGAGGGGCGCGCCGCCGAGAACGTCTACATACAGGTAACCGCGGACTCAGCTACTAACCTTCTTCAGTATTGTCCATACTCCGATGAAACAGAGGCCGTTGGGACTAAATGAACTAGAGTATGTTCATTATGCAGAAGATGGAGAGGGAGAAACTGGAGAAGCTGAGGAGGAAAGCGGACCAGGAAAAGGCCGACGCCGCAAAGCAGGAGGCTGCTGGCAAAGGCAACCAGGTAACCCAACGATCTTTACCAGTCTAATTACTAGCTCTCCTTTTAGGATGATGATCTGTTCTGATTCTGCTTACGCTCGGCTAACTGCATGCAGAAGCAGAAGTGTGAGGGAGCTCATCCAAGCTGATTACTTCGATCAGTCAATCAGGCCATTCATTACCAAAAAGGGTTTCCCTCCGTTTTGTATTTCAAAGCAAATCACCATTATACACATCGTAATGCTGGGCGAGCAGCACATCAAGCCCAAAGAAATAAATGCTAACAACGGCAGCTCGACAAAGCGTGGCAGACCCGCAACCGCTGCGCCCTCCGGATACAAACCGCCACAGCCCGAGGCTCCGATCTACCACGAACTAAGCAGCACCTCCAAGAAGGGATGCGACGCCGACGACGCTGCTGCCCGGACAAGACCTAGGGTTTCCCCTAGTACGCGGAGGGAGGTGGGAGATAGCTACTCCCGACACCCTCCAAGAAGGGATAGTGGCACCCGCCGGTGTCACCGCATCGGAGCCGGACGAACCGGCAAGGATTTCTCCCACACGCCAAACCCCACCGGCCAGTCGGAGCCGACCAGCCAAACCACCGCCCAACCATGCGCCATCACGGTTGCACCGCCACCAACGACGTCTTGCTGCGAGCACCACCACGAGGCCAAGAAGACCGGAGAGAAGATCCAAGCGACGGGAGCAGCAGCACCGAGGCCGAGCGGGAGGGAACCACCTCCACCGCCGTCGTGCGGGAGGCTCGCGCCTCCGGCACCGTCGCGGTAGCCGTCTGGACACGGCAGCGGGGCATACCAGGCCACCCCTGGCCCGGCCAGGCCCGAAATGGGCCCGCTAAGCCCCGCCGGCCACGCTACAGCAGGCTGGCGTCGACGCCACCAGCCCCCGCCGGTCATCGCCGCTCACCACCGCCTCCTGATGGCCACGCCAACGCAACGCCTGTCGCCGGCCCGCCTAGGCCCAGATGGGGCCCAAAGGGCCCAGATCTGGGTCGGGCGCGCGCCGCCAGCCCGCGCCGCCGCGCAGCCCCGCCACCAACGGCGCCGCCGCTGCCCAGAACTCGCCCCCGCCGCCGCACAGGAAACCCCGCCGCTGCACAGAACTGCCGCCGCCTGAAGACACCGCCCGGATCGCTTCGTCCCGCGCCGGAGAAACCCTAGGCGGGTAAGGGCCGGGGGCCGCCGCCGCCAACGTCGCCCGGGCCAGGCCCGCGGCGGGCGCCGGCGACGGCGGCAGGGAGGAGGAGGAGAGAGGGGGAGGGCTTGCGGGGAAGGAGGGGAGGCGCGGCCGGCAGCCCGCGGTTATTCACCTTGGAAGTGTCTTCTGCAATCATAAATATTGTACCAGTAGTTCTATGATGACTATGATTTAAAAATTCTTTCTTTTTGAACATATATATCCAGAGTACCGCCCTTTGTCTGAAATAGTAATAATTCTGGCTGCCGCACGTGTACGTCCATTGCGACATGGGCCCACAGCATAAACAGCTGCTCCGGTTGTCACTAATACAAGCCGTCGTGTCCTAATTGTCTGATCCCTGAAAGAGGTCATGACCAACTGCAAGTTTGGAACGCGTTGTGCCTGAGCACCAGCATCAGCATCAACATCATCCTTCTAGCTGATGACATGGAAAATGCATCAAAATTAACGGCCAAAAAGTATGTGGGGTCATCAGAAGGAGGAAGCAGTAGAATGATCAGATAAGTTCAGACCAGCATGATCAAGGTTCTACTTGACCAACCATTCATTCAGCTTCAAAAGAGAAAAGGGGAGCTGCCGAGCTGCCATGTGCCCAACTCCACACGAACTTAATCTGCAAAGACAAGAACAAACTTGATCACAGTAACCAATTATTAACCTCCGTGGGTCCTAGTCAAAGACCAATGCTGAAAAAGACATAACAATTGGATGTTCAACCCCGGGTCCTCTAGTTCCATCTCACTCGTCCAGCTCATGACATAAAAATATATATAATGTTTTACTCAGGAGAAAGCAGATGGCAAAAATAGTAAAATTGCACCAGCCGGGAATCGAACCCGGGTATGGCAGGGTACTATTCTACCACTAGACCACTGGTGCGCCACATTTGGTAATTACATAATACTGTATTGCTTCCCATTTTTGGAAATAAATACATAAGTGTTGGTTGTCCGTTTTTGTAAATTTTATACACTAAGGGCATCTTCAACGCCGAACCTCAAACCTTCCGTATCCGTCTGAACCGAGGAAGACATCCAACGCCGAGTTGTATCCATCGCAGCGCGGTTCGGACGCGTTTTCCCCCGCAAACCAGACAAACGTGGGGAGGTTTGTAGGAGTCTGGATCGTTGTAACGCCCGCTTCTGATCGTCCTGGCCCACAAAAACCCCTCCCCCTCTCGCGCACGCTTCTCTCCCAGCGTCAGCTGCCCGCATTCATGCAGATGTAGAGCGCACCGCTCCACATTGAAGGTGGCTCAGGGCGGACGCGACCTCTCATTGCCTTCGTCATTGAAGCGTCGCGCTGGCCGAGGGCGCCGCCCGCTACACGTACGGCTGAACATGCTCCTCGCCGCATTCAAACGCCTTCATTAAACCCGCGTGGAAGCCGAGAAACCTACTCTGGCCACACGTCCGTTCACGAGCGGGGCAACATTAAACTCAACGCCAGGCAGGCTCCTCCCGTCCGCCCTTTATATAAATCAGGCCAGACGCTGGGCAAGAATCGCACCACTCCGCCTAGGGATGGCACCCATAGGGTTTGGGTACGGGTGGAGCCACCCCATACCCTTACCCGTCTCATTTGAGCTTACCCATCACCCATACCTATACCCGTTAGTGGGTACAATTTTTTCTCATACCCGTCACCCGACAGGGTACATGGGTACCCGTGGGTAAAAATACCCATGTTTGAATAACATTAATTTGAGCAACACATAATTATAAATAACAACATACAATCATATTTCATAAACAACAACACATAATGGCATGAATACATAATTAGAAGCAACAACACATCCAAAACAACAACACTTTATTGTAAACAATGACACATCATAACATCAACACATAGTCATAAATAGTAGCACATAGTCATAAATTTTAAGCTGACAAACTCACGACAAAGTGTAGATGTAATTTGTCCGTATTTGTTAGATTTTATAAGGATACATGGGTACGTGGGTATGGGTTATGTGATCCCATACCCGTACCCGCTCTACCCAATGGGTTTGAGATTTTCCTATTTATATACCCATGGGTAACATTTTGTCCCATACCCATACCCTAAGAGGGTTTTTACCCGCAGGGTACGTGGGTAATGGGTACCCATTGCCATCCCTAACTCCGCCGCTTCCCATCTCCTCCTTCCGCCATTTTCTCCAATATTTCGATGGCATCCGACGAGCCGGAAGAGCATTCTCCGGCATAAAAGCCGGCTGGGTGGCTCGCCGAGCCCAGCGTGTACGAGCGAGGCACCTCGCTGCTCCACTTCCCACACCTAGCCCGACGAAGCAAGTTGCCGCCCCAAGCCGGTGCATGGTACAACAACTCGCCGCTCCAAGCCAGCTCATGGAGGAGTGGCGAGCCGGCACGGCGGGGAGAATGGCGGCACAGGCAATGTCGCCTCCAGTGCCTGCGACTGCGCCATCTGTCGTCAACGCGCGCGTAGCCGCGCCATGCAGGCAGAGAAAGAAGCTGGCGACGCGGATGTCGACGAGGTAGCGGCCAGCATGTCCGCGCTCGCCGCCATCATCGGGGAGAAGTAGAACACGGGAGGCCTCCACCGCTTGGGTCCCAGGAAGGCCACCGCCGGTGACCTGGATGGTTCTTCTTTATCTCAGACCATCCTGGCCACCCTGCCTGAGCTTCTTGGAAGCGCCCTTCCCCTCCAGCTTAAGCACCCTCTTTGTCGCTCCGATGAGCGGTGCAGCCAGACATAGGAAAGATACGAGGGAACAATATGCCTCCGGGGCTCCCGGCAGTCCGATTAGCGGGCTGCCGAACATGGGGAAGACAAGCCGCGGCCGGCCGTAGACTAGTGTAGTGTATCCGTGTCGTGGGAGTGGAGCTCCGCGCGACCGTACGTGGACATAGTTTTAGCTTTTTAGTTGAAAATATGTCCAAAATGTAATCGTTTTCGTCTGGTTTGTATCAAATCTGTCATGTTTTTATGAAATCCGGCCTTGTGCGCACGATTTTCATCCGGTTTGTTGAAAAAAGAGTTTAAAATATATGTGGCTACGATTGGATGGCGTCCTACCGCATCCATATTGCGGACTGGTCCCTCCCTGTCCGCGGACGGATGCGGGAGAAAATTTGCGGGTTGCCGCTAGAGATGCCCTAAGAGCATATATATCACACTTGCTTGATGTGACCCCTTATATGTTAGCGAAAGCGTCCGTGGACAGAGGTCAGTGATCCCTATTTGTCCGCCCGGGCAACCACACGCTCATTTTTAAAACCGGATTTCCATGCAAACACATGCACATGGATCATTGGACGATACAAATACACAACAATGAATATAACACGCAACAATACAAAAAAAATAGTTCAGGTTAGAAGGAAAAAATAAATAGCTCAGACATAAGTATTATTCATAAGAGCATCTACAAACCATCATCCTCAAATCCTCTTCAAACGTCCGTGGACGCCCCAGTCAGTGACCGGACAGAAGAGAGAAGGAAAAGACCTAGCTGGACCCCTCATATCATCCTTATACGACAGGGACTGTCCATGACCCCTCATATTGAGGACAAATGTAGGGAGGATATGAGGGCTCGTGCACGCGTCCGGTCAGTCCGCCACGTAGGACGGGACCCACCTCGGACCATATTTTCTCTGTCTTTATTCATTCTTTTCTTTCTCTCTCTTCATCCCCATCAATCACGTGCAAGTGATCGGACTTATGAGGGAGAAAATGAGGAGTGTGGCTGCATTGATGAACAAATAGGGTTTCAAAATGGACACGCCCGGTCTGCGGGTGTTTAGGGGGTCATATTTGGTAAGTCTGGCTGTATATGCTCTAAGGGCATAGTTCATAAAACTTAATGATTTTCGATGTGGATACATATATATGCTCCACAAGATCATTGAGTAGTTGCACGCGCACCTGTTGATCTTGAAGTTTTCAACGCATCTTTTGTAAGTGCGCTGCATCTTGTTCTCGGAGGAGGACTTGTACTCCGGACTTCACAAAATCATGTGTACTAGTACCATCACCCTCATCCACCACAATCTTGTTGTGCAAGATTACATGACAAGTCATCACTAGATCTCACATATTTGCAGTTGCACGAACAATACCCAACGATCTTCGAGCACTACAAATGCCCGCTTCACATATTACTTAGCACCTTCTTACACTTGTGCAAAGAGACACCTTTGTTACTATTGGGGCCAGAGACAGCCTTCCCAAATGTCATCCACGGAGGATACATACCATCAACGAGGTAGTACTCCATGGTGTTCACATACCCGTTGACTGTTTAGTTGCACGCTTGAGCATCCCCATTACAAACTATCTTGAACAACGAATATCACTGATGCATGTTGATTCCCTTGTGATACTATGGCATGCCAAATAAAGTATGTCAAATCCATAAGTCTTTTGATCCCACTGTTTCAAGTGTGATGGTGACCTTTTTGGTGTAACCTTGGTATTTCTCGTGCAAACCTATTGGGCAGTTCTTTCATTGCCAATGAATGCAGTCAACTGAACCGAGCATATCTGGAAAACCTCTTGGTGCTCCAATTGCCAATAACTTTCATGTCCTTGTCATTTGGTTCTCTCAAGTACTCCGGTCCAAACACCTGCACCACAATATATGCAATTTCACTATTGCCTCAGAGCATCTACGCTCACCCATCCAATTGACCTCATCAGCGACATCCCTGGTTTGTCTCACATACAAGGATCTTCAGAGCAGTCATGCATTTCTGCATAGAAGAGAACGACAGTTATCCACAACATTTCTTCCTCGGCATGAAGTAAGTATCATATGCCTTCACACCCTCCACTACACACAAAGAACAAATGTTTGCTCATCCGGAAGTGATGCAAAAAAAATACATTGAATACATATTTGTTGTAGAGATCCTATTTTCCCTTTATCCTATCCCGGGCCACAACTATCCTGCCTGGCATCGAACCCTTGAAGTTGAGAACATGCTCCTCTTGCTTCTCGATGTCTTCAAGGATGCTCATCATCACCATCAAGTCTTCATCTTCGTGGTCATCGATGACCGAATCTAACGAATTGGTGAACTCCATGAAAATGAACTCATCAAGTTATGGGTAAGCAAACTCATCCTCCAGTAAATCCATTGTTTGCCTACAAATGCGCATAATAACCTAAAAATCCTCTGACATTTCGTCAAACACTTGACATGCGAGGTATATGTCAGGTGGAGTAGGACGCGCCAGGGTGGCGGTCGTATTTGGTGCAAGAAGGACGCTTGGACGGATGAGGGGTGGTTCTATGGGTTAGGGCCATATGGATGGCGACAAAGCTATGGTGGGGGAGCAGAACGGGCAAAGGGCAGAGCGGACGAGGTCAGAACAGGGAGGAAGATGGTAGGTTGGGCGAGGATGGAGGTCGATTTAGGGGATTTGATGTGGGTCCGGCATGGTGGACATGTCCAGGAGGTCCCAAATCTGCGCGCATATGGGCTAGGTTTGAGGGATACCAGATAACGCAGGCATAAGGACTGGGTATGGGGGACCAGGTCGGATGGCGGATATATGGGAGGTTAGGGCATCCGATTAGTAGCAACCACACGTGTACTGAGAAAAATTCTATGATTATGGTATTTTGTAAATTATAACTATTGTCTTTAAGAATTTAAGATAAATAGAAATAAAAGGCACACATAAACACATATGTATGTACAAATTGTCAAATTGTACATGTACATGCCGAAGAGGTTCATAACCTTTTTGGAAAACAATGATAAAACAAGATAATGTATGGTATGTAATCTAAAGAATTTTTTTGACGTCATGTTACTATAACTTATCATGGATTAATTGTTAGTTCTCAATGACTTGATATTTTCTCAAGTCTTGGCCAACGACGTCCGCATGTTGTTCCGATTAAGTAAAGAGGTTTTGTGGAGGCCTGGGAGTTGGTTCTACCAAGTTCTCGGTCCACTGAGTCCTAAACAGGTGGTAATTCATCCTAGATGGCTGGGTTGGAAATGATCATATACTAGAAGCACTTTTGTGCGCTTTGCTGTGCTGCTTTCATAGATTGACTGCAGCATCCTTGTATGTATACGCTAGGACAACCTATCGCACTCAACACACAGACATACATCAACTTTGGCTTGCTAAGTTGAACATCAACAACATGTAAAAATGGTTTGGCAAACCCCTACTATGATAGTATCGATGGCGATAATACTTCATCATATAACCACGGAGAAACTACAGATGATCATTACAAAACAAAAGCACAACAAAATACTACACAACAACCCAAAATCAGAGATAAAAACAAGGGTTTCTCTTCCATGCCATGGCAAAACAACCAAGAAAACACCATTGACAACCAATCCATGCAGACAAGCAAAGGTTGCCCACTAGCGGACGACCGTCATAAGAGAAAGCATCAACGGTTCACGATAAAAGAAACACGCGACAAAAAATTAAGAAAACATCAAACATCAGTCCAGACCAAACTCATGAAGCCTGTGAACAACAAGCCACTCTAATGTACTAACACACTCTAAAACAACAATTGATAAGAGCCATACAATCAAATGCAGGAGGAGGCAACACGAAAAAATCTAGATACTCAAAGGAAAGTGAGAAGACCGACACCCCTGGAAAAACAAAGAACAAAGAAAGGAAAAAATACTAGTCCTGGCCGATGAGGTCTCAACCACCTAATACCCAGCCAAAAAATATAGGTCCCAGCAAGCAAGGTTGCAGCCGCCGAATGACCGGCTGGGAAAGACGCTGCTCCTAGCAACGTGCTCACAGCCGTCAAACGCCCAACCGGGAAAAACGTTAAACTTCCCTCAAGCCGCCTACTCCTAGCAACCAAGATCTCGTCAAGCCCCTTCTGCGCCCAAGCACCTCTAATTTTTCCCTCTTCACCTCCGCGCGGTCTTTTCTGTATCCACACAACGAGCGCAACAGTAAAAGAATCTCGTGTCCCTATAGATGCAACACGACAGGAACACATGTCCGATTGACGGCCCTTGGGCCGAGGCATGCGATACGTGGTCAACACCGACTAACAAGTGGAGAAAGAAGCAAAACAAATTCCAGAGTGTTATGCGCTCTTGAAATTGTTGCCCCTGAATCGACTCATATCGCTCCACCATACAACCACCTACCAACAATCCCACCCATCAGCAGATAACTCCATACAACACAACGCGTTGATCAAGTCAAAATCTTGGGCCAAGTCTCAAATTAGACACCTCAGTTGATTGAGAGAGCTTCCACCCCTACGGAGTTTAGTGAATTAAAGAATTTACTCATATGTACCTATACTTTACATGCCAATTAACAATTATAGACAAGTACATCATCCCCTTTTTCCTACTATATCATACTTAATTTACAACCGATAACACATAATGACTTTTTTTTTCTGGCTTTACATATCCACATGCATGCATGCACATGCATTGCCCTCTCACAACTGAAGTGATCATGAGTGTTTGTAATATCTCAATACTACCCTAGCGCTACCGAACGTTAAGCGTCCGACCCTACGGGTTTGGGAATATGCAGACATGACCGAGACTCCTCTCCGGTCAATAACCAATAGCCGGACATGGATGCCCATATTGGTTTCTACATATTCAACGAAGATCTTTATCGGTTGAACCACGATGTCAAGGATTCAGCTAATCTCGTATGTTGTTCCCTTTGTCCATCGGTATGTTACTTGCCCGAGATTCGGTCATCGGTATCTCCATACCTAGTTCAATCTCGTTACCGGCAAGTCTCTTTACTCGTTCCATAATACAAGATCTGGTGGCTAACTCCTTAGTCACATTGCTTGCAAGCTCATTGTGATGATGTATTACCGAGTGGGCCCCGAAATACCTCTCCGTCATACAGAGTGACAAATCCCAGTCTCGATCCATGGCAACTCAACAGACACCCTCGGATATACCTGTAGAGCATCTTTATAGTCACTCAGTTACGTTGCGACCTTTGATACACACAAGGTACTCCTCCGATGTGAGTGAGTTGCATGATCTCATGGTCATAGGAACAGATACTTGACATGCAGAAAAGGGTAGCAATAAACTTGATACGATCATATGCTACGTTCATAGTTTGGGTCTTGTCCATCACATCATTTTCCTAATGATGTGATCCCGTTATCAAATGACAACTCATGTCTATGGCCAGAAAACTATAGCCATCTTTGATCAACGAGCTAATCCGGTAGAGGCTTACTAGGGACATGTTGTTGTCTATGTATCCACACATGTAATTGAGTTTCAATACAATTACAACATGAATAATAAACGATTATCACGAACAAGAAAATATAATAATAACCACTTTATTATTGCCTCTAGAGCATATTTCCAACACCCATGCCATGGCAAAACAACAAAGAAAACACCATGGACCACAAATCCACGCAGACAAGCAAAGGTTGCCCACAAGCGGACGACCGCCGAGAGCAAGCATCGGCGGTTCACGATAAAAGAAACACGCGGCAACCAATTAAAAACATGAAGCTTGTGAACAACAAGCCACTCTAATGTACTAACACACTCTAAAACAACAATTGATAAGAGCCATACAATCAAATGCAGGAAGAAGGCAACACGAAAAAATCTAGATACTCAAAGGAAAGTGAGAAGACCGACACCCCTGAAAAAACAAAGAACACAGAAAGGAAAAAACACTAGTCCCAGCCGATGAGGTCTCAACCACCTAATACACAGCCGAAAAAGACAGGTCCCAACAAGCGAGGTTGCAACCGTCGAACGTCCAGTCGCCGAATGACCAGCTGGGAAAGACGCTGCTCCTAGCAGTGTGCTCGCAGCCGTCGATCGCCCAACCGGGAAAAACGCCAAACTTCCCTCAAGCCGACTACTCCTAGCAACTGAGATCTCGTGAAGCCACTTCTGCGTCCAAGCACCTCCAATTTTTCCCTCTTCACCTCCGCACAGTTTTTTCTGTATCCACACATCCAGCACAACAGTAAAAGAATCTCGTGCCCCTAGAGACACAACACGACAGGAAACATGGCCGATTGATGGCCCCTAGGCCGAGGCGTGCGATACGTGGTCAACACGGACTGACCAGTGGAGAAAGAAGCAAAACAAACTCCAGAGTGATATGCGCTCTTGAAATTGTTGCCCTGAATCAACTCATATCCCTTCACCATACAACCACCTACCAACAAGCCCACCCGTCAGCAGATAATTCCACAGAACATAGCGCGTTGATCAAGTCAAAATCATGGATCAAGTCTCAAATTAGTGACCTCAATTGATTGAGAGAGTTTCCGTGAATTAAAGCATTTACTCATATGTACTTGTACATTACATACCAAATAACAATTATAGAGAAGTACTTCATCGAAAATACAAAGGTGAACATGATGCGCGCGCACCCACGTGAATAGTAAATACATAAAAAATAGTAGAAAAAAAATAAGAAAAATTCTGAAATTTCGCGGTAAGAACTTAGTTGTTCATTCTACTCACGTGTGAAGTTTCATGATACATTGACACCCATGGTATTCTTAGTGAAGAAAATACAAATGCGACCATACTATTCATTCAACAGTGTTTTTTAATACAGTTTCGATTTTGTCATTTTTGCCCAAATTATCACGGATGTGATTACTTCATGAAACTTCATATGCCAGTATACATGTTGACTATATTATTTAAATAAATTCATTTTTTTATTTTTTCTAGCATTTTTTATATTTAATATTCATAAAGGGTGCACGCGCACCCATGTTCACCAAATACGCGTCTAAGTACTTCATCCCTTTTTTCTATATCGTGCTCCTACTTAATTTACAACAGATAACACAGAATGACTTTGTTTTCTGGCTTTACATATTCACATGCATGCATGCACATGCATTTCCCTCTCACAACTGAAGTGATTCACGAGTGTGTGTAAGAAGCAGCCAAGCGCCAGCATCAATCACTTCCGCACCAACCTACGTAGTACCACCGGTTTCAATTTGTTCGTGTTTGTTGTCCTATAGCCTCAGGATCTTGTTCGATCTTCCGCTGCACCATCAAATCAGATCCAACACTCCTCAATCACTGTCTTGGTAGGAGAGAATCTAGGCTGAGGACGCCGACGGCGTCGGCGACCCGGACGGCGATGAAGCAGAGGTACACGGCGAGCAGCCCGGCACCGAGTGTGGCGTCCAGCCTCATCCCCCTCGCCGGCAGCACCACCAACGCCCACGCTAGCCCGGCCACCAGGAACGCGAACGCCACCGTCACGTACGTCGCCGCATCCACCGGGATCTTGTACGGCTCCGGGTACCGCGCCCCCGCCGCCAGTGCCATCGACAGCCCCAGGCCCACCACCGTGTTGAACGCCGGCCCGGCGTAGCACCCCGCCACGGCCGTCTGGGCGCCCGCCGCGCCGTCCTGCGTCGCCATCGCCACGTCGGCGACCAGGTCGCCCAGGGAGTTGCCCCATGCGAGCACGGTGACCCCGAGCACGCTCGCGGGGACGCCGATGATAATGCCGGTGGAGACGAGGAGGGCCACGAGCTCTCGGGCCAGGAGGTAGGACTAGGACCAGAGGATGGACATGAGGAACCCGCCGGTGAGCCACAGGAGGCGGGCGTACCGGCCGTGTGGGGGTGCCGCTGCGTCCGTGGTCGCGGCCGCGGCGATGGCGAAGAGCGTGCCGGTGAGGGCGCCGGCGAGTAGCACGGTGGGGCTGGTCGGGGAGGTGACGGCGGCGAGGAGGAGAGGGCCGAGGAGCGTTGAGGTGATGGCATACGCATTGGGCCTGGACCAGCGGTGCCCGGCGATGTCCGGGATGGTTAGGCGGCGCGGGAGGTAGAGCGGCGCGTGGAGCGCGGCCAAGAGGCCGCAGGCGAAGGTTCTTGGTGGCTGCTTCGAGGAGACGACGACCGGGAGGAGGAGCGGGGCGGCGAGGTCATCGGAAGGCTTTTTACTTGTGTTGGTGCTGCCGTCATCGGCGGCGACGGAGCAGCAGTGCGATGTCGAGACGAGGAGGACGTACGTAGGCGGCGTAGAGGGAGAGGAAGCACGCAGCCGCCCAGACGGTGACCGTGCCGGCGACCAGCGCGGCGAGGAGGTAGCAGAGCGCGACGAGAAGAAAGCACACGTCGCGCACGAACCCGCGCCGCTCAATGACGGCGCCACTGCTGCGAGCGGCGACGATGGCGACCACGCCGGCGACGACGGTGGACACGAACAGCGCGCCGCCGAGCGCGCCGCTGAGCCCCACGTCCCCCGCCTCGCCGCCGTCGGACGCGAACGCCACGACGCTGGAGAGCAC
Source organism: Triticum aestivum (assembly GCF_018294505.1). NCBI lineage: Eukaryota > Viridiplantae > Streptophyta > Magnoliopsida > Poales > Poaceae > Triticum > Triticum aestivum. The sequence goes on from NC_057808.1 coordinate 28,190,002, forward strand.
GTCGGGCGCGCCGTTGCCGAGCGAGAGCAGCGTGACCCCAGCCACGGCGGGCGGCTGGCGGAGCGCCGCGGAGAGGCCCTCGAGCGAGGCGCAGAAGTACTCGGACGCGGTGTCGCCGAGGAGGTAGAAGAGCAGGAGCAGCCAGAGCGCGATCGCGGCGACCACCAGAGCCCCTCCTCCTCCCCGCACGCGCAGTAGAAGAGCGCGAGGTAGTCGACGTACCCGGTCGGCGCGCACGGCGGGTGGGACGACGACCGGAGGTACCGGCACCGCGCGGCGCGGCCATCCAGCGCCTGCAGCTCCGCCTCGCAGCTGCCCCGCTCCCGCGCTCCGCCGGCCGAGCCGAAGACGAAGGCCCCGCCGTGCCGCGTGCGCAGGGAGAGGCATACGACGACGAGCAGGAGCAGCAGGAAGGATGTCACGGCGGCGGCATTGCGCCTGCTCCTGTACATCCTCTGCAAGAAAGCCATGGCGTTGATGTCCGGAGCTCAGCCCTCAGCTCAGCTACTATAATCGAATGTGGCCGCGGTCTTGTAGCACTGCAGTGGTCGGTCGGTCCGTGATCAAACAGAGCTGCTATACGTACGATCAAAATCTGTACAATCTATGTACGACAAAGACTCATCTGATGTGGTGGGCCCAAACCTAGGGAAACGGGCTGGAATGATCGTACGCATCGTATGATAAAATTGATCGTATGTGAGGCAGTTTCCGTGATCAAATCAAATTTGCTTTTGTCGCTGCAGACGAGTAAGTTTGTGACTTTGTGTGCACTTTGCTATTGGTAGGAAGGGACACATGGCAGCTTAGCAGGCCCCCTTTGGAAGCTGCATCATTCTTCTTTCTCGTGACGCGGCAGCCATGTCATAGGTGCTTTTGGAGCGATGGAATGTTCCATCTGCCATTCCATGAGCTTACAAGTCATCTAGAACAATGATGATCTCAACCAACTTGCAGAGCAAACTTGCAACTGCAAGCCGAAAACTCATCATCTTGGTTTGTTGGTAACCAAAAAGAATAGAACTGATCTGTGTGGTCTCTTGCTACCGGAAAGGAACTGAGCTGATCTGTGGTCCAAAAAGAATAGATTGCTAGTACCTTGGAGAGCTTCGTTGCCTTCTCTTTCAGATACACTGGTGATTAGCCTGCTGCTTAGATTAGGACACGATCGACGGCATGTCAGCATGTGTGCGACCGACAACCCGTTGCCGCTGTGCTGGGTCGATGTGGACCATTCTTTCCTAACACAAGAAATAAGTCGACCATTCAATTGCACAATTATTTCAGATAAGATACGTATAGTACAATTATTCTTGCATCTGTCCAACCTGGTCCATTGATGATATTGATATTCATAAATTAGCAGCAACACAAAAGCAGCAACAACAACAACAAAAACATTTTTAATTGTACAATTCCGACAGAGATCTCAACCAACTTCCGGTTTTCAATGTTCAGTCATCAGTCATGGTAGGAATATTATCTTCTATAGACGAGGTGGCAGTTGTACGTATTCTCCACGAATCAGGAGAAGATTGACACCACGAGGACACCACAAAATCATCTGCAGACAAAGCTGATGATTCCAAGCCAACCTGCAGCAATTCTCCATGCTGATCTGATCTGCATGCATGCACACAGAATTAAGCGACTTGACTCCAACTACCACCAATTTATTAATCTTGTCTGGAGAGTTGTTCCACCGACGAGCTTAGGCCCTGTTTGTCTGCCTATTTAGAAGCTTTTATGACTTTTTATTAAAAGTGAAAAAGCTGTAAAAGCAGAAGCAAAAGCCCAAACAAACAGAGCCGTAGTCATGTAAAACAATGATGATGCTACTTAGGCAGAAATCATCGACACGCATTGTAGTGAGTGTTTGACAAAAAAAACTACCAGTTTAGGGGTTCGCGTCCCACAGAACTACCACTTTTTTAAAAGTGGCCGAAAACTACCAAAAAAATGTAATCACGTGACTAAAAATACCAGGTTGACTGAATGGTGGTTTTGACCGTTTTAACCGTGATTCTGACGTGAGTGGCCCACGTGCCAGGCTGGCGGCCCGCCTAACGGCTAACGGCGCGCGCGGGGCCGTTAGAGCTCGCACATGGTCGGACCAGGTCATAACCTGGCCGACCGGGCCGCTCGTCCCCACCAGCTCTCTCACTCTCCCCCGAGCTCACTCCACTCCTCTCTGCTCTCCTCTGCTTCTGTTTCTTCTTCTCGCACTCCGACAACGTCGCGACCATGTCGTCGTGGCCGAACAACAACGAGACGTCGGACGACGATGATGAGTCCATGAGCGAGTTCAGCAGCATGCAGATGGAGTACTTTGTAAGTCAGCTCAGTCTATCCTCTCCCTCTCCTGTCTGTTCTGTTCTAGGGTTAGGGTTTGAAGATATTTGAGATTTTTCCATTTAAGTTGATATATGTGAGTTGTTGTTGATATAGATATGCTTTTGCTGTTGCAGCAAACTCCTGACACTGTGATAGACCCTAGTTTCTGTGGGCTTGTGACTGAATCTGACAGAAGGTGCATCCTGCACAGGCAGAGGCCGGGCAAGTTTGAGGCATTTGAAGGCACTGACACTGGCAGGAGATTCATAGGATGTGCTACTGAGGTAATGGACCAAGTTGGTGTGGATTTGATTAGCTTGAATTTCTACTATGTAGTGGAAACAGAGTGTTTAGTTGTTGTTTTTCTGAATTTTCCTTAAGTATGAAAACATTGGTATGTTTGAATATTGTACTTGTAGTAAAGAGCACTGGAAACATATGAAACATATTGATGTATTGTATTTTTAGTATAGAACTAACTAGCTAGTGCAGCTATTTATATCATTATTGTTTATGATTTGTTATTCTGAATTTGCTTGTTAACTGTGGTGTTCACTGTAAATTTAAATTGATTTTCAGGTAGATGCCCCTGGCCTGCAATTCTGCAAAGGTGCTTAAGCAAGCTCTGGGATATGTATCATGAGCAGAACCTTGGTAGAGCCCGGGATAATGAGGCTCATGGGATAGAGGTTGCAAAACTGCAGAAGGAGCTTGATTCTCTGGCCAATCAGTATAGCCAGCTGGTGGATGATGTGTCCAAGTTGTTTGATTATCAGGATGGAATCAAATCTCATGACATGGATTGCACAAGCCAGGCAATCAATGAACTGAAGGAGAAGAAGAAGAAACTTGAGGAGCAGGCAAAGATTGAGCTTCAAATGGAGAAGCTTAAGCTCAAGAAAGAACAAAGGTGCATCCTTCAGAGTCAAGCTGATATAATCCAAAACACAAGGAAGGCCATGAAGGAGCTACAGGTGGAGAAAGACCTCCTTAAAGAAGAGAAGAAGAAGCTGGAGAATGTCATTGCTGAGCTCCTGAAGGTTGGTCATGGGTGCAAGGAAAAGCTGGACAAGATAAAGGAAGTTGTGATGGAGGAGTGAAGTGGCAGCTCTGGATGGTAAGTATATATGAGGCCTATATATATATATATATATATATATATATATATATATATATATATATATATATATATATATAATTGTCCTAGGAATGATCAGTCTGATGCAAATATGCCCTGATCTACCTACGAACTACCTTTGAACTACCTAAGAACTGTAATGGGTTCAGATCATTTTGGTTGGTGTGGGGGGTGCTGTTTGCCCTGATCTGTACTGCCCAAATATTATCCTGATGCTGAGAACTGGTGCTAAGTTAAGTTAAGAACTAAATTATCTAAGTCTGATGCAGTTTATTTCTGTGTGTTGTATCATAAGTTCTTGCTGAGATCTGTTTACTTCAGAAATTGCTTCATCACAGGTTCAGACAAATTCAGAGAAGTTTGGAAGACATTTAGTCTCCCATAGATAGCATTTAGTCTTACATAGATAGCACATGGACACTGAAATTGTTCAAAGACACTTAAACTGACAGAACTGAATCTCACTGAGTCTGCAAACACCCTGATAAATTGACAGAACTAAACTGACAGAAATGAATCTCACATAGATCTGGCGATAACTGCTGTAACCGAATCTGAAACTTACAGTTTCAGATTGTTAGGCCCCTGCCCTGCTATGCGACCTGACCGTCGCACCTCTTGCTTGACTTGAGTGGTAGGTGGCAGCTTTGGCACCTCCTCTTCATCTCCATCGATGACGATGATGGGAGGAGGACGTCGGCGAGCCAGCAGTGCTGGTGGGGCGATGATCTGCAGGTCCTCGTCGTCGTTGCCCATAGTAGTTGGAGCTGTAGCTTGTGCTGGAGGGATATAGCGGTGGGCTGCCCACCGTTCCCTCTGCCCAGCATCGCTGGAGTCTGCCTCCTTCATTGCCCACAGCAACATGTCGATGGGCATGATACCCTTACCTGGGGTTGCATAGCGCTGGTCCATGCGCTGCTTCTCCTCAGTCGTCGCCTTCTTCCTCACCTCTTCTAATGCATCCACGAGCCCTTCTGCGCTGCTATATCTCATGGCAATCTTCATGTAGTCGAGGAAGAGGTCTTCATCGCCGCGAGCCGACCCAAAAAGCATGGCAACCCAGCCCTTGCCGGTGGGGAAGGGGTTCAGCCATGGGTCTGGAGTAGAGGAAGAACCAACCATGGATGTAGGTAGAGTGAGGTTTTCGAGAGAGAGATAGAGTGAGCAGAGATAGAGTGAGTTGTTGGGCTACTTAAATGTTGGAGTGGAGGAAGTATGGTGGAGTGTGACAGTGGGGAAGTGGTAGATTGAGTGATGAGAAATGGTGGTAGTTGTGCTGCAATTAAAGTCTTTGTTGAAACCCAACAGATTGGAACTTGTGCTAAAACAGTGGAGTAGTTGTTGGTCAAAGTATTTCAAAAATTAGAGTGACCAAAAAATCACATTTTAGCAAAGCCCAAGTATAGAAACATTCAGATAAATGCAGATAGATGGATTCAGGCATAAGTTCAGACTTAAAAATATTGTGCCATGGATACATTTCTTACAAAATAAGCATAGTCTTTATCATAGATTTTTCAACAACCCAAACATAGATAGTTCAGAAATAAGCATAGTCTTTAACATATATTTTTCAACAACCCAAACATAGATAGTTCAGAAATAAGCACAGTCTTTAACGTAGATTCGGGCAGCCACATTGCATCATCTTCATCACGGTTGGTGCATCTCCTGAACTGCATCCTTCACTGCAATCATAAAGTTCAGAAAGTTCAGAACAAGACAAGATTCAAAACAAGACTAAGAACAAGATTCAGGGCAATATTCAGCACAAGACAAGTAGATTCAGAACACCACAATTTAGTCAGAAACTACCGCGTTGAACTAATCCCAATCCTATCTTCCTTCTGCTGCAACCAGGATCTGAGTCCATCTCTTCCTTGTTGCTTGGAATCGAGGGAAAGATGCCCTGTCTCTGGCCCACCAGATGATTAGTTCATCTGTGATGTTGGTTCCTTCTGGGAACACCTCCTTGAACTGCTTCATTTCATTCTGGTTGCGTTCCGCCATAATCATGGCAGCAATCCTCTAGCGTCACTCCTGTGCCTGTGCTCGACGGTTGGCCCTCCTTTCAGCCCTCCTTTCAGCCCTAGCAACCTCGTCTTGTTCATTGATGACCCACAAGTGTAGGGGATCTATCGTAGCCTTTTCGATAAGTAAGAGTGTCGAACCCAACGAGGAGCAGAAGGAAATGACAAGCGGTTTTCAGTAAGGTATTCTCTGCAAGCACTGAAATTATAGGTAACAGATAGTTTTGTGATAAGATAAATTGTAACGGGTAGCAAGTAACAAGTGTAAATAAAGTGCAGCAAGATGGCCCAATCCTTTTTGTAGCAAAGGACAAGCCTGGACAAACTCTTATATAGAGAAAAGCGCTCCCGGGGACACATGGGAATTATCGTCAAGCTAGTTTTTATCACGTTCATATGATTCACATTCGGTACTTTGATAATTTGATATGTGGGTGGACCGGTGCTTGGGTGTTGTCCTTACTTGGACAAACATCCCACTTATGATTAACTCTTATTGCAAGCATCTGCAACAACAAAAGAAGTATTAAGGTAAACCTAACCATAGCATGAAACATATGGATCCAAATCAGCCCCTTACGAAGCAACACATAAACTAGGGTTTAAGCTTCTGTCACTCTAGCAACCCATCATCTACTCATTACTTCCCAATGCCTTCCTCTAGGCCCAAACAATGGTGAAGTGTCATGTAGTCGACGTTCACATGACACCACTAGAGGAGAGACAACATACATCTCATCAAAATATCGAACGAATACCAAATTCACATGACTACTTATAGCAAGACTTCTCCCATGTCCTCAGGAACAAACGTAACTACTCACAAAGCATATTCATGTTGAAAATCAGAGGGGTATTAATATGCATAATGGATCTGAACATATGATGTTCCACCAAATAAACCTGCTAGCATCAACTACAAGGAGTAATCAACACCACTAGCAACCTACAGGCACCAATCTCAAACTATGAGACAAAGATTGGATACAAGAGATGAACTAGGGTTTGAGAGGAGATGGTGCTGGTGAAGATGTTAATGAAGATGGACCCCCTCCCGATGAGAGGATCGTTGGTGATGACGATGGCGATGATTTCCCCTCCCGGGGGGAAGTTTCCCCGGCAGAACATGGTTCCGCCTCGTGGCGGCGGAGTCTCGTCCCAAAAGCTTGCTTATGATTTTTTCCAGGGTAAAAGACTTCATATAGCAGAAGATGGACACCGGAGGCCTGCCAGGGGGCCCACGAGGCAGGGGGCGCGCCCAGGGGGGTAGGGCACTCCCCCCACCCTCGTGGCCAGGGTGTGGGGCCCCTCTGGTATTTTCTTCGCTCAGTATTTTTTATAAATCCCAAAAATGACTTCCGTGGAGTTTTAGGACTTTTGGAGTTGTGCAGAATAGGTCTCTAATATTTGCTCCTTTTCCAGCCCAGAATTCCAGCAGCCGGCATTCTCCCTCTTCATGTAAACCTTGTAAAATAAGAGAGAATAGGCATAAGTATTATGACATAATGTGTAATAACAGCCCATAATGCAATAAATATCGATATAAAAGCATGATGCAAAATGGACGTATCAACTCCCCCAAACTTAGACCTCGCTTGTCCTCAAGCGGAAGCCGATAACGATAAATATGTCCACATGTTTAGAGATAGAGGTGTCGATAAAATAAAATACGGACACGAGGGCATCATGATCATTCTTACAACAACAATATATATATGGATATTTTCATATGATTTCTTATGCTCAAGTAATAATCCATTCACAATGTCAAGTATGAATCAGAAACTTCATTGAGAACCAACAAACTATAATCGCAGTCATTGAAGCAATTGCAATTTATCATAACATCGGAAAGAGTCTATGTAAGAGCTTTTCAGCAAGTCCACATACTCAACTATCATTTAGTCTTTCACAATTGCTAACACTCACGCAATACTTGTGGTTATGGAGTTTTAATCAGACTCAGAGAAAGATAGGGGCTTATAGTTTCGCCTCCCAACCTTTTACCTCAAGGGTAATGTCAACAATAATAGTCCATGCTAACTTACATCCAATTGGATATATATGTCAGGATCTTTCCAACACAATGTGCTTACCAAAGGATAAAATGTAAAAAGGAAAGGTGAAGATCACCATGACTCTTGCATAAAGTAGAAGGTAAAAGTAAAAGATAGGCCCTTCGCAGAGGGAAGCAGAGGTTGTCATGCGCTTTCAGGGTTGGATGCACAAAATCTTAATGCGAAAGAACGTCACTTTATATTGCCACTTGTGATATGGACCTTTATTATGCAGTCCGTCGCTTTTATTTCTTCCACATCACAAGATCATATAAAGCTTATTTTCTCCCACACTAATAAGTAATACATATTTAGAGAGCAATTTTTATTGATTGCAAAAGATGACAACTTACTTGAAGGATCTTACTCAATCCATAGGTAGATATGGTGGACTCTCATGGCAAAACTGGTTTTAAGGGTATTTGGAAGCACAAGTAGTATCTCTACTTGGTGGAAGGAATTGGCTAGCATGAGGGAGAAAGGCAAGCTCAACATGTTGGATGATCCATGACAATATACTTTATCTCGGATATAAGAAAACATAACCCATTACGTTGTCTTCCTTGTCCAACATCAACTCTTTAGCATGTCATATTTTAATGAGTGCTCACAATCATAAGATGTCCAAGATAGTATATTTATATGTGAAACCTCTCTTTCCTTATTACTTCCTATTAATTGCAACGATGACCAAAACTATGTTTATCAACTCTCAACAACTTTTAATCATCATACTCTTTATATGTGAAGTCATTACTCTCCATAAGATCAATATGATCTCTTTATTTCTTTTTATTCTTTCTTTTTATTTTATTCACTCAAGATCATAGCAAGATAATCAAACCCTTGACTCAACACTAATATTTATTATATATATAGCTCATGGACTTGATTACATAGAAGGATCATAAAGCAAAACTCAAAACTAAATCATACTAAAACTTTATTCTACTAGATCGAGATAATACCGAATTAAGAAAAACGGTAAAGATAGGAGTGTGATGGTGATACAATACCGGGGCACCTCCCCCAAGCTTGGCAGTTGCCAAGGGGAGTGCCCATACCCATGTGATTATATCTATTTCTTCGGAGGCGAGGAAGATGGTGGTGATGATGGCAATTGTGCTTTAAGCTTCTTCATGTTGTAATTGAGAAGGGCAATTTCCTCCTTTAAATCATCGACCTCCGATTCCAGCTTCAAGATCTTGTCGCATAAATCTCCTTTGCTTTTCTGCCGAAAACGAGAGGGAATAGATCAGTTGTTAGACAGTTTAGCCCTCTTAGGGAGACTAGACTTCTTAAACTTCACGTGCATATCCCAAGGTTGAAGTAGAGGGACATCTTCCTCCTCCGAACTTGAATATTTGATCTTCATCAAATGAGCATCCTCCTCCTCATCCGTAGTTCGACCACAAGGAGATAGATCTCCATAGGTCTTGGGGTCAACAGTGAGGTGTGAGACATAGCTCTCTCCGTCAGAATCCTGAGATGACAACTTGCTCTGATCTGCGGAAGAAATAGCTCGAAACAAGAACACAGGATATTTAGGTGATACAGAGGTCAAAACCTTCGGGAGATTATATAATGAATTTTTACCGACCAAAATACGTATCGTGCAAGAAAATGGAGTCCGGAGAGCACACGAGGTGCCCACGAGGCAGGGGGCACGCCTCCCACCCTCGTGGAAGCCTCGTGTCCTTCCCGGACTGCTTCTTATTTTCTATTTTTCTAAATATTCCAAAACGGAGAAAAATTGCCATTAGAACTGTTTTGGAGTCGGCTTACTTACCGTACCACGTATATATTCCTTTTCGGAGTCTGAGACGTTCTGGAAAGTGTCCCTTATGTATTCCTCCGGGGTTACGGTTTCAATAATATTAGTTTCAACATTTATAGGATTACCTGAGATATAATGTTTAATTCTTTGACCGTTCACCACCTTCGGATTTGTGCCTTCGAAATTGTTGATTTTTATGGCACCGGAACGATAGACCTCCTCGATAACATAAGGGCCTTCCCAGTTTTCCTGCAAAAAATCTTAAACGAGAGTTGAATAGCAACACATAATCACGTACATTAAACTTACGCTTTTGTATCCTTTTGTCATGCCATCTTTTACTTTCTCCTTAAACAGTTTGGCATTCTCATAGGCTCGGGTTCTCCATTCATCAAGTGAGCTAATGTCAAATAACCTCTTCTCACCGGCAATTTTAAATCATAATTGAGCTCTTTAATAGCCCAATATGCCTTATGTTCTAGTTCGAGAGGTAAGTGACATGCTTTTCCATAAACCATTTTATACGGAGACATACCCATAGGTTTTTTATATGCAGTTCTATAGGCCCAATGCATCATCAAGTTTCTTGGACCAATTCTTTCTAGACCTATTAACAGTCTTTTGCAAAATTAATTTAAGCTCTCTATTGCTCAATTCTACTTGACCACTAGACTGCGGGTGATAAAGAGATGCAATTCTATGATTAACATCATACTTAGCAAGCATTTTACCAAAAGCACCATGAATGAAATGTGAACCACCATCAGTCATTAAATATCTAGGGACTCAAAACCTCGGAAAAATAACTTCTTTAAGCATCTTAATAGAGGTGTTATGATCAGCACTACTAGTTGGAATAGCTTCTACCCACTTAGTAACTTAATCAACAACAACTAAAATATGTGTATACCCATTAGAGGCAGGAAACGGTCCCATATAATCAAAGCCCCAAACATCAAATGGTTCAATAACAAGTGAATAATTCATAGGCATTTCTTGACGTCTACTAATATTACCAATTCTTTGACATTCATCACAAGATAAGACAAACTTATGGGCATCTTTGAAGAGAGTAGGCCAATAAAAACCAGATTGCAATACCTTATGTGCAATTCTATCTCCAGCGTGGTGCCCTCCATAAGCTTCGGAGTGACACTTGCGTAGGATCTGTTCCTGTTCATGCTCAGGTACACAACGCCTAATAACACCATCTACTCATTCTTTATAAAGATGTGGGTCATCCCAGAAGTAATGTCTTAAATCATAGAAAAACTTTTTCTTTTGCTGGTATGTGCAACTAGGTGGTATAAATTTAGCAACATTGTAATTAGCATAATCAGCATACCATGGAGCAGTACTAGAAGCATTTATGACATTCAGTTGTTCATCAGGAAAGCTATCATCAATAGGTAGTGGGTCATCAAGAATATTTTCTAACCTAGACAAGTTGTCTACAACGGGGTTCTCAGCTCCCTTTCTATCAATAATATGCAAATCAAATTCTTGTAGCAAGAGAACCCATCTAATAAGTCTAGGTTTAGCATCTTTCTTTTCCATAAGATATTTAATAGCAGCATGATCAGTGTGAATAGTTACTTTAGAATCAACAATATAAGGTCTGAACTTATCACAAGCAAATACAACTGCTAAGAATTCTTTTTCAGTAGTGGCATAATTTCTCTGGGCATTGTCTAGAGTCTTACTAGCATATTGAATGACATTTAATTTCTTATCAACTCTTTGCCCTAGAACAGCACCTACAGCATAATCACTAGCATCACACATGATTTCAAAGGGTAAATTCCAATCAGGTGGCTGAACGATAGGTGCAGAAATTAATGCTTTCTTAAGTATTTCAAATGCTTCTACACAATCATCATCAAAGACAAAAGGTATATCTTTTTGTAAGATATTAGTCAGAGGCCGAGAAATTTTTGAGAAGTCCTTAATGAACCTCCTATAAACCGGCATGACCAAGGAAACTTCTTATACCTTTGATGTCCTTAGGACACGACATCTTTTCAATAGCATCAACTTTAGCTTTATCAACTTCAACACCTCTTTCAGAAATTTATTGCCCCAAGACAATACCTTCATTAACCATAAAGTGGCACTTCTCCCAATTCAAGACAAGATTAGTTTCTTCACATCTCTGCAAAACTCGATCAAGGCTGCTCAAGAAATCATCAAAAGAGGATCCATAAACGGAGAAATCATCCATGAAGACCTCACAAATCTTTTCACAAAAGTCAGAGAATATAGCCATCATGCATCTTTGAAAGGTAGCGGGTGCATTACATAAACCAAAAGGCATACGTCTATAAGCAAAAGTACCGAAAGGGCAAGTAAAAGTGGTCTTTGCTTGATCATCAGCTGACACAGGTATTTGAGAGAAACCAGAGTAACCATCTAGAAAGCAAAAATGTGTATCTTTGGACAATCTTGCTAGCATTTGATCAATAAAAGGTAAGGGGTAATGTTCTTTTTTAGTAGCCTTATTTAATTTGCGGAAATCAATTACCATCCTATAACCTGTAATAATTCTTTGAGGGATCAATTCATCTTTATCAATAGGAACGATAGTAATACCTCCTTTCTTAGGGACACAATGGATAGGATTTACCCACTGACTATCAGCAACGGGATAAATAATACCTGCCTCAAGGAGATTTAGTATTTCCTTTCTTACCACTTCCTTCATCTTCGGATTTAGCCGTCGTTGGTGATCAATAACTGGTTTGGCATCTTTCTCCAAATTTATTTTGTGTTGACATAGAGTGGGACTAATGCCCTTAAGATCATCAAGAGTATATCCAATAGCAGCACGGTAATTCTTCAGAGTTTTCAATAATTTCTCTTCCTCCTTCTCTGAAAGGTTAGCACTGATAATAACAGGATATATCTTCTTTTCATCAAGATAAGCATATTTAAGAGTATCAGGTAAAGGTTTAAGCTCAAACATGGGATCACCCTTGGGTGGAGGAGGATCCCCTAGGATTTCAACAGGCAAGTTGTGTTTCAGAATTGGTCCCTGTTTAAAGAATACTTCATCTATTTCCCTTCTTTCATTCATAAACATATCATTTTCATGGTCTAGCAAATATTTTTCTAAAGGATCATTAGGGGGTACGGCAATAGAAGCAAGGCCAATAATTTCATCTTTACTAGGCAATTCCTCATCACGAGGTTGTCTACGAAATTTGGAAAAATTAAACTCATGAGACATATCATCCAAACCAATAGTAACAACATCCTTCTTGCAGTCTATCTTAGCATTAACAGCATTCAAGAAGGGTCTACCAAATATAATGGGACAAAAGCTATCTTGAGGGGAACCAAGAACAAGAAAATCAGCAGGATATTTAGCTTTCCCACACAAGACCTCAACATCTCTAACAATCCCAATTGGTGAAATAGTATCTCTATTGGCAAGCTTAATGGTAACATCAATATCTTCCATCTCAGCAGGTGCAATATCTTGCATAATTTCTTGATATAAAGAAATAGGTATTGCACTAGCACTAGCACCCATATCACACAAGCCATGATAACAATGATCTCCTATTTTAACAGAGATAACAGGCATGCCCACAACAGGTCTATGTTTATCTTTGACACCAGGTTTAGCAATTCTAGCAGCCTCGTCACAGAAGTAAATAACATGCCCATCAATATTATCAGCCAAGAGATCTTTAACCATAGCAATATTAGGTTCAACTTTAACTTGCTCAGGAGGTTTGTGTGTCCTAATATTACTTTTGTTGACTGAAAGAACATGCGGTGCCCCCATGTTTGGTTTTGGTAATTGATGACAATATCTATGGACTAATGGTTGCCTTGAGTTATAATTGAAGGATTTGTCCATAGGCATTTCTTGAAGTTCATGTGTTGGTTTCAAGGAGTTTATGTGGTGACCAAGGTGTTATTAAGGAATTATCCAAAGATTGGTCATGTGAGAGTTGAGCTTATTGCAAGCATGTCTTGAAGAAGAAGATTGTGTGATCATTCATGTTTACCTTCAAGACATCATCCAAATGAAGAGAGTTGGAAAGTGTCAAGGTTGATCAAGACTAAGTCAAGAGTGAATCAAGCTGATCAACACACAAAGCGCACAAGATGTACCGAGGGATCAAGCGATCCCATGGTATGGTAAGCATTGTCAATTACGCCTTGTGTACTAACCCATGGTCTTCGTGAGTGTTCTATGTGGGGTTAGGTACGTGTTCATGGGCTTGCGTCAAGAGGAAGATATCACTCAACCCATGGAGAGGATGACATCAAGTGGTGATCGTCATCAACATTGCCGTGTGCAAGTTCAAGTGGAGCATCACGAAGAGATCAAGTGCTTGAAGCTTGCCGTCCATTGTGGTGACAATGGACTTGTGAAGATGTGCGGAAGGGTGGCTCACCCATAGTGGAGTATGGGGGAGCAATCAACTAGTCTTCATCGAGCCAACGCAATCAAGAAAGGTGGTCCATCTTGAGGGAGTCAAGATCGTCATCATCTAGCTCAAGTGGACCATGTGCAAGGCAAAGGTTTGCTCTTGATAGGTTTTCTATTTTACCGGTCTCATGATGGTAGTTGGGAGACCGGGTTATAGGATCGATTGCCGTACTATCAAGGGGGGCTCTCGATGAGTAGCTTGATCGTATCGTTCATAGAGAGCTCAAACCATTGCATCCTTGCATCATCTTTATTGGTTCTTGTTTGGTTCTTCTCTTTGTGAGTTTTGGAGCTTATGGTCATCTTGATGACAAGCTCGAGTTCATCGAAAACGGAGTTCACTTGCATCTTCTATGATGTTTTCGATGTTGGAGGTTATGCCGGTTCTTCTCGGTTGGAGGTTTCACTCCTCTATTTGTTGGCATACCTCCCCTGCCTCTTCTTACTATAACCAACAAGCTTGAGTTTGCTCAATTCGGAGCTCATATGCAGAAGTTATGGCAGTTTTGGTTTCCTAGCGGTAGTACCGCGGGCCGGAGTGGTAGTACCGCTTGGGTGCTACAAGCGGTAGTACCGCTCTAGAGAGGTAGTACCGCTCCAGAGCGGTAGTACCGCTGGTAGCCCCCAGCCGTAGTACCACTGCGGTCTCGTGCTAGTACCGCCTCGATTCGAGGGGTCTTTTTTCGTGTCGGGTTTTACGGTACTAGCCGCGGTAGTGGGGGCCGTAGTACCGCTCGTATGCGGTAGTACCGCCCTGACCACCGCGGTAGTACCGCTCTGGGCCCAGCGGCAGTACCGCGAGGGGGAGCGGTAGTACCGCTCTCTGCGGGGCTGGTGTGGGGGGTAACGGTTGGATTGTTCCCCCCACTATATAAGGAGGTCTTCTTCCCCAATGAACCTTATCCTTTGAGCTCGTGTTCTTCCCCCATTGTTGACCTTCTTCGAGCTTGCTAACTCTCAATCCCTCCATGGATTCTTGCTAGTTTTTGAGGGAAAAGAGAGAGGAGATCTAGATCCACGTTTCCACCAATCACTTTCTCCTCTATGTGAGGGGAACCCATTGGATCTAGATCTTGGAGTTCTTGGTGTTCTCCTTCTTGTTCTTCCTCTCATTTTCCTCCCTAGCATTAGTTGCTTCGGTGGGATTTGAGAGAGAAGGACTTGGGCACTCCGTGTGCCCTTGCCATTGCATTTGGTGCATCGGTTTGAGTTCTCCACGGTGATACGTGGAAGTTACAAGTTGAGAAGCTTATTACTCTTGGGTGCTTGGTACCCTTGAGCTTGTTCCTCTTGGGTGCTTGGGCGCCCTAGACGGTTGGTGGTGTTCGGAGCTCAATCATTGTGGTGTAAAGCTCTGAGCAAGCGTCGGGGTCTCCAATTAGGTTGTGGAGATCGCCCCGAGCAATTTGACGGGTTCCGGTGACCGCCCCAAGGGTTGCCAAAGTGTACGGGTTCAGTGACCGCCCCCAAGGGTTCCCATTTGTACGGGTTCGGTGACCGCCCTCAAGGGTCCCTTAGTGGAATCACGACATCTTGCATTGTGCGAGGGCGTGAGGAGATTACGGTGGCCCTAGTGGCTTCTTGGGGAGCATTGTGCCTCCACACCACTCCAAACGGAGATTAGCATCCGCAAGGGTGTGAACTTCGGGATACATCATCGTCTCCGCGTGCCTCGGTTATCTCTTACCCGAGCCCTTTACTTATGCACTTTACTTTGTGATAGCCATATTGTTTCTTGTTATGTATCTTGCTATCACCTAGTTGTTTATCTTGCTTAGCATAAGTTGTTGGTGCACATAGGTGAGCCTAGTTGTTGTAGGTTTTGTGCTTGACAAATTAACCGTTAGGTTTATTCCGCATTTGTTCAAGCCTAAACCATAATTATTTTAAAGCGCCTATTCACCCCCCCCCCCCTCTAGGCGACATCCACGATCTTTCATTGACTACAGTTGAAGCTCTAGCATGATCCTTTAATCTAACAGGGAAAGGTGGTTTCTCAACATAAGCAGTAGGAACAATAGGATCATTATAAGTGATAGTCTTTTCTTCAACTTTAGTAGGTGCAACTACTTTTACTTCAACGGGAGGATTATATTTAAACCACTTCTCCTTAGGGAGATCAACATGAGTAGCAAAGTATTCACAGAAAGAAGCTACTATCTCAGAGTCAAGTCCATATTTAGTGCTAAATTTACGGAGAACATCAGTATCCATAAAAGATTTAACACAATCAAACTTAGGTGTTATACCTGACTCCTTACCTTCGTCGAGATCCCAATCTTCAGAGTTGCGTTTAATTCTTTCCAATAAATCCCATTTGAATTCAATAGTCTTTATCATAAAAGAACCAGTACAAGAAGTATCGAGCATGGAGCGATTGTTGTCAGAAAGTCAAGCATAAAAATTTTAAATAATCATTTCTCTTGAGAGCTCATGATTGGGGCATGAATATAACATTGACTTAAGTCTCCCCCAAGCTTGAGCGATACTTTCTCCTTCGCGAGGCCAAAAATTATATATATAATTATGATCACGATGAACAAGATGCATAGGATAAAACTTCTGATGGAATTCCAATTTCAACCGTTTGTAGTCCCATGATCCCATATCATCACATAGCCTATACCATGTCAATGCATCTCCCTTCAAAGATAAAGGGAAGACCTTCTTCTTGATAACATCATCGGGCATACCTGCAAGCTTAAATAATCCACAAACTTCATCCACATAGATTAAGTGTAAGTCGGGATGCAATGTTCCATCTCCTACAAAAGGATTAGCTAGCAGTTACTCTATCATACCCGAAGGAATTTCAAAGTAGACATTTTCAGTAGGTTTAGTAGGTTGAGGAACAACTATTTGCTCAACTGGTCGGGGTGAAGATACCCCGAACAAGCCCCTTAGTAAGGTATTCTCTACAAGCACTGAAATTATAGGTAACAGATAGTTTTGTGATAAGACAAATTGTAACGGGTAGCAAGTAACAAGTGTAAATAAAGTGCAGCAAGATGGCACAATCCTTTTTGTAGCAAAGGACAAGCCTGGACAAACTCTTATATAGAGAAAAGCGCTCCCGAGGACACATGGGAATTATCGTCAAGCTAGTTTTCATCACGTTCATATGATTCGCATTCGGTACTTTGATAATTTGATATGTGGGTGGACCGATGCTTGGGTGCTGTCCTTACTTGGACAAACATCCCACTTATGATTAACTCCTATTACAAGCATCCGCAACTACAAAAGAAGTATTAAGGTAAACCTAACCATAGCATGAAACATATGGATCCAAATCAGCCCCTTACGAAGCAACGCATAAACTAGGCTTTAAGCTTCTGTCACTCTAGCAACCCATCATCTACTCATTACTTCCCAATGCCTTCCTCTAGGCCCAAACAATGGTGAAGTGTCATGTAATCGATGTTCACATGACACCACTAGAGGAGAGACAATATATATCTCATCAAAATATCGAACGAATACCAAATTCACATGACTACTTATAGCAAGACTTCTCCCATGTCCTCAGGAACAAACATAACTACTCACAAAGCATATTCATGCTCAAAATCAGAGGGGTATTAATATGCATAATGGATCTGAACATATGATCTTCCACCAAATAAACCAACTAGCATCAACTACAAGGAGTAATCAACACCACTAGCAACCTACACGCACCAATCTCAGACTATGAGACAAAGATTGGATACAAGAGATGAACTAGGGTTTGAGAGGAGATGGTGCTGGTGAAGATGTTGATGAAGATGAACCCCCTCCCGATGAGAGGATCGTTGGTGATGACGATGGCGATGATTTTCCCCTCCCGGAGGGAAGTTTCCCCGGCAGAACAGCTCCGCCGGAGCCCTAGATTGGTTCCGCCAAGGTTCCGTCTCGTGGCGGCGGAGTCTCGTCCCGAAAGCTTGCTTATGATTTTTTTCCAGGGTAAAAGACTTCATATAGCAGAAGATGGACACCAGAGGCCTGCCAGGGGGCCCACGAGGCAGGGGGCGCGCCCCCACCCTCGTGGCCAGGGTGTGGGCCCCCTCTGGTATTTTCTTCGCTCAGTATTTTTTATAAATCCCAAAAATGACTTTCGTGGAGTTTCAGGACTTTTGGAGTTGTGCAGAATAGGTCTCTAATATTTGCTCCTTTTCCAGCCCAGAATTCGAGCTGCTGGCATTCTCCCTCTTCATGTAAACCTTGTAAAATAAGAGAGAATAGGCATAAGTATTGTGACATAAAAGCATGATGCAAAATGGGCGTATCATTCATCAACTACCTCTCCTAACTGTGGATCCATCAGTGGCAGCTAGGTTTTGGTCAAGGGGAATGAGGCGCAGGGATCCAGTGGTTTCTGGTGGCCTCTCTTATGTAGACAGTGTGGCAGGCTTGGTGGGTTAGTTAGGTCCAACACGGAAGCCCACCATCAGGCCCACGTTACACGTCAAATTGGATAGAAGTACAGTCAGGTTCACACAAATTCAGACAGACTCATGCAGAAAAGTACAGACAGGTTCAAAACAAAGTGAAACAGGTTCTAAACTAATTCAAACAGGTTCAAAGAGAGAAGTTCTACCTTTTTATAGTGTTAGTTACCACTTGCATAGAAATAACCCTTTAATTTGCTGCTTGCAAACCTCTTCCTTTTGGTACCAGCCAAAACATCTAAAGTTGCAGCAATAGATCTTGGTGCACTAAATCCCTTGCCTCTCCCTCCACCTGCAGGCCTACCTCTTTTAGCTGTTGTAGTAGGAGCTGGTGCAGATGCAGCAGGAGCTGGTGCTCTTGCATGTGGTGCTGGTGCTGATGCAGCAGGACCTGGTGCTCTTGAAGTAGGGGCTGGTGCTCTTGGTGTTTGTACTGGAGCAGATGAAGCAGGTGCATAGACTGCCCTGTTTTCCTACATTAAAGGTCCAACTTCACTTAGATTAGACTATGTAAAAGAAAACATTGCTCCGGTGCTTGATGATTACCTGGTGTTTGTTTTTCCTCATTTGAAGTTTAGGCCTAAGAGTCTTATTGCAACTTGTATACTTGTGTCCTTCCAACCCACAATTTCCACAGGTAATTGTTCCCATCCTACTAGTGTCTCTTGGGGCAGGAACTTCAAACTCTCCTTTCCTCCTTGCAGTATATTTTCTGGCTGCCTTTTCTTTGAACACAGGAGGTTCAATGTCTGGAGTGTTTGTGTGAGGCCAGAAATCTGGACCAGGAACAGGGTATATAATTTCTTTGTATGTCTCCAAATAAAGTGGCTTCTTGAAAAAGTCATTGACATAGTCCTCAGGATGCAGCTTTTGCTTTGTCATTACAGATATGCCATGACTGCAAGGTACACCAGTCATGTTCCATATCTTGCAGTCACATGTATACCCTTCCATGTCCACACAATACTGTTTTTCTTTGCTAGTAACTTGCCAAATTGTTGGACCAGCTCTGTCAGCCTGGCAATACTTGGCATACTGCTTGTTCTCTTCTAAAATCTCTGAGTAGGTTGGTGTGATTGTCCACCTGCTAATCTGTAACTTCTCCCTAATTTGTTGCCTCTTGATCATTTGCTTGGTCCTAATCCCTTCAACATTGTCCTTATTGGTTTTGCCCTAACATCCAGTATCATCTTATTGAGGACTTCACTTAGATTGTTCACAACTAAATCTGTTTTGCAAGTATGATCCATAGGAAACCTAGCCCAAGTAGAGACCTCAATTTTTTTGAGCCATTTCCAAGCATCCTCAGACTGTGCTTTCAGCTCTGCCATCCTAGTTCATGCCCATGTTTAGTGTAGGAGTAGCTAGCCTTGTCAATACACTTCTTTAGTTCCCGGCCTCTAAATCCAGCAGATTGAAAATTTGCATATATGTGCCTAAGACAATACCTTTGAGGTGAATCAGGGAATACCTCATTTATTGCCTTAAGCAAGCCCTGTACATTCGCAAATTATTACTACAATTGAAAAGAATGAAATAATTAAAAAAAGTAATAACACTAAATTGCTCAATGAAATTCTTCCCAACCTGTTGCCTGTCAGATATGATAGTGTATGTTCCAAATTTGTTGCCACTGCCAATGCAACATCTCAATTGAGTTAAAAACCAATTCCAACTTTCACCATCTTCCTTGTCAACCACACCAAAAGCTATAGGATAAATATTGTTGTTTCCATCCCTTCTTGTGGCTGCAAGAATTTGATGTCCAGTGGTTAACTTGATGAAACATCCATCAAGACCTATAAATGGTCTGCAACCATTAAGGAAACCTTCCTTTGAAGCTGCTAAACAGTAGAACATATACTTGAAACTAGGAGTAGGTGCTGGGTTCTCTGGATCTTCAAATGTTGTTACTATACACCTGCTACCTGGGTTTGTGTCAAGAACTGCTTGAAGATAATCCCTGAGCCTCAAGTACTGCTGCTTGTGGTCACCTTGAACTACATCAACAGCCTTCCTCCTTGCCCTATATGCCACACTTCTTGATACATCCACTGAAAACTTAGTCTTGGCCTTCTTAATTAATGCATCCACAGGAGATCTAATGTCTTCTCTCAATGCTGCCTCTACTGACCTTGATATCCACTTAGTAGTAACCTTTGTGGACTCTGCACATGCTCCACAAGTGTGCAACATATCACACTTCTTGATGTAGAATGTTTTTTCATGGGCTAACTTAGAGGCACATATATAAAAATCACATCCCTGGGCGGCTCTCTCTGAGCACCAAACAATAATCCTATCTGGGGCATTTCTATGGTATTGAAAATTTCTCAAAGTCCTAATGTGAAAATCCCTAAGTGCATCTCTGAACTCATACACAGTGGTGAAGCACAAGCCCTTACATAATTGTTGTACTGGTCCTTGAAGTTTGTGATCATACCATATCATGTCTTTCAACTTTTTATTCCTTCTCTTCCTACCACTTGGTAGTTTATAGGATCCTTCAGGCTCATCTTCTTCATCACTGATGTCATAATCACCAGGGAAACATTTTTCATCTGCTTCAGGGAACCAATCTGCTTTCTCCATTTTCTCAACCTCATGGTGGGATCTACTGGTTGAACCAGGTTTTCTCACTACCTTCAGTTTCTGTACCACTGTTGTATCTTGTTTTGCAGCTTCATCTTCAGAGGAATACTCTGACTGAAAATCCACATTGTTCCCATCTGAACCTGAATTTGCAGCTTCATCATCAAAAACAAATTCGGACACATCAGTGTCACCTTCAAAATGGTTAAGGTCAGCCTCTCTCTGCACCATGCTTTTCTTCAGCCCTTCCTTTCTGTCCATGCTTATATCCACCAACTTAGTGCAACTTTGTTGAGTGTTAATGCAATGTTTAGCAAAATAACTATCTCTGTTTTCATGATTTTCATCTGCATTACATGCCTCAAGAGCTCCCACTACTCTTATGTTCAGAATCATTTCATTATGAGAGTGTGCCAACATCTGTTGCACATCATCTTCACAGCATATTTTATCTAAACCTTCTAATCCTTTCTCCTCATCAAATGCATAGTACATATAATCATCAGCCACAAAGCCCTCACTCCCAATAAGAGAAAGCATTGTCAAATATGATATGTCTGACTGGTATAAATTTCGAACCACAGATTCTCTGGCATTGAAATGGAACCAAATTGACCACTTTGGGTCATCAATTCTGAAAATTATAAAATGAAAAACCTTTATTAACTGAAAACAGGATAACTGAACCTAACTAGGCACAATATTGAGTTTCTGTCAAACTGCTTTTTTCAGTTTCTTACACAACAAAGTATGCATAATACTAACAATTTGCAAGGTCACCAAAACTGAATCTAACCATGCAAAAAACTAGCCTAATTTACTGATTCTCTGAATCTCACAATCTATGGTGGGATCTACTGGATGAGATGCCGTACCTGCCGCCGCCCGCAGAATGAGGAAGTTTCCGCTGACCTTGAGCTCTGCTTCTTGTCGTCGACGGTGGTCGCGCCGGCGCCGACCAATCCAACCTCTGCTGCGCATCGCCCGCGGAAGGATTAGATTCGGACTGAGAAGGCTGCTGCGCGGCGCTGCCGCCCGGAGGTATGCCTGAATCGCCGCCGGAGTTTGCATCCACAACCGGCATGGCTGGCGATGGCTAGGGCTAGGGAGGAGCTCGGGGGAGAGTGAGGAGGGTGGGGAATGGGGAGCCGGCCGGCCAGGTCTGACCTGGTCCGACCAGGTGCGGCCAGGTGCGAGCTCTAACGGCCCCGCGCGCGCCGTTAGCCGTTAGGCGGGCCGCCAGCCTGGCATGTGGGCCACTCACGTCAGAATCGCGGTTAAAACGGTCAAAACCACCATTCAGTCAACCTGGTAGTTTTTAGTCACGTGATTACGTTTTTTTGTAGTTTTCGGCCACTTTTAAAAAAGTGGTAGTTCTGTGGGACGCGAACCCCTAAGCTGGTAGTTTTTTGTCAAACACTCCATTGTACTTCCTCCGTTCTTAAATATTTGTCTTTCTAGACATTTCAAATGACTACCACATATGGATGTATGCAGACATATTTTAGAGTGTAGATTCACTCAGTTTGTTTCGTATGTAGTCACTTGTTGAAATGCCTAGAAAGACAAGTATTTAGGAACGGAGGGAGTAGTTGCAGACAATACAATTGCAATTGCAATTTGCAGATGGCTGACAACTCAGTGGCGAGTACTAGGAAGCAATTAGCTCCATCGATCCATGTCAGATCAACAGGTGAGGTGATTAGCCTGCTGCCTCGATTAGGACACCATCACTGGTTGCATTGCAGTTGTGCTTCATTGGTGTGGACGAAAATAATGTGGAGTATTCTCGTGGGGAATTATATGCGCAATTATTTCAGATTAGGTAGTAGTACAATTATTCCTACATCTGCCCAACCTGGTCCACCGATGATCTTGATATTTAGCGAAAAACTATCTTTAGATGTTTAAAAATTGTGAAAAAAGATACGTATTATGAAACAGTTGAATTCCGACAGAAACCGTAACCAACCTGTCGTGTTCAAGGTTCAGTCATGCAGGGCACAAGGTGGCAACGAATCAGCAGGAGATTGCGCCACGAGGATACCACAAAATTATCTGCAGAAAAAGGTGATGATTCCAAAAGCCAAGCTGCAATTGATTTCCTGAGGTCTTGCAAGTTTACTCATGTCAACCCTCATGCTTTACGTCTAGAAAGCAGATGTCGATTATGCAATGACGACACGCACTGCAGAATTGCAATTACAAGCTGTGAAAACTGATCGTGTTGGTAACCCAGCTGACAATTCAGTGGCAGACCTTTCAAGATTTCAATATAGACTACGTACTCCCTCCGTCCTAAAACTTTTGTCTTAAATTTGTCTAGATACGGATGTATTTAGTCAAGTTTCAGCGTTAGAAACATCTATATGTAGACAAATCTGAGACAAGAATTTTGAGATGAAGGTAATAGAGTACATGCTAAGCAAAATGAGTGGAATCTACACTCCAAATACATCTATATACATCCGTATGTAGTTCGCATTGAAATCTCTAAGATATCTTATATTTAGAAACGGAGGAAGTACGCTTCATTGATCCATGTCAAACCATTTGTGGCTGTGTTTGATCGATGTGGACCATTTTCGTGGGAAATTAATTGGCACGTGTGGCGGGCAAAATTATTCCAGACAAGGCGTACAATACAGTAATTTCTGCACCTACCCAAGCTGGTCCATCGATGAACTTGATATACTTTCTTTTTTGCGAATAGAACATTTGTAAGTGATCAAAAGGCTGTGAAGAGAAGTGCGTTCAGTCTTCAGTCCCACAGAAATCGTAACGAGCTGGCCGTGTTCAAGGTTCGGTCATGGAAGGAATATTATCTTCAAAAGACGAGCACGAAGTTGATGATCCCGATGAGTCTCCATGCTCAATATTGACTCCAGCAATCTACTTATTTGAGAGTGATTGTGAGCAGTGGAATCCACTCATCTCCACGATGATCTTCTGACTGAATAATTGATGTTGATGTGCTTGTGCAAGTGTAACTTTGGTACCCCAGAACTGCAAGTTACTCTTGTCTTCCTTTTCTTTTTGCGGGGCTGCAAGTTAATCTTGTCAACCCTCGTGCTTTACGTTTAAGCTGATGCAATTCTTGCATCTAATATAAAAATAATGCAATGCTTAAAAATGATGCAACCCTTGGGTAGCAGCTGGATCATCTAGAACCTTTTTTTTTTTAGGAAAACAGCAGGCGTATTTTTATTAATTTTATCCTTGATGCTGGTCTGATCCGAACTGATTATTCTTGTTCCTCCTCCAAATGACGCATCATGATTTTCTATTGTTAATAACACTGGTGGATGCTCCAAGTCACGAGCTCGATCAGCCAAAGGTAGAACGATGATGATGATGATAACAACGATGCTTAGGCGCATGGACGACACACTCATGCATGCATTGCGAACTTGCAATTGGACATGACCTCGTCCAATGAGACCAGAAAATTTGGGCATGACGGATTGCATTAGTGATAACCCCTGCAGCTGTTGGTGTTGTGGGCCCTACGGCAAAATTATTTGACACGTGTAGCAGCCACAATTATTAGCATTTCAGACAGAGAATGGCACTGTTAGGTAAGTATGCCAGTACGAGTAGCCTAGTACTGGTGATGCGTTTATCAGCAGTGACCTACCACCAAATATCATAGATTTACTGGCAGATTAAGGCAGTATCTTTCACAATTATTAGCATTTCAGACAAAGAATGGGCATGACGGATTTATTGGATCATCAGAGATTATGATACCGCAGAAATCAGTATCTTCGGCTGTAAAAAAATGTTGACGATCACATACCAACATTTCAAGATTTACTGGCAGAGTAAAGCCGAAGGTACCGATCACTTTATCAGAGAGACAATGTTGAGGCGTGCATGCAGATTGCAGAGTCCAGGGGATCCTCTCATCTCCAAGTTCAACTTCTCTGAATAATTCGCCTGCTGCTTCGATTAAGACAGTGGCGGCAATGTGCGAGTGAAAACCCGTTGCAGCCGTGCTTGATCGACCGATGTGGACCATTCTCGCGGGAAATCAATTGACAAGCTACGTTACGTGCATCTACCCAAGCTGGCCCATTATTGAAATTCATATAGCTTAGCCAAAAAAAAAGTAAGTGTTCAAAATTTGCGAAAAGAATCAGTTCCGACAGAGATCTTCCCGCGTTCATGGTTCAGCCATGCAGCTGCAAGGAATAATGCCACAAAATCATCTGCAGAAAAAGGTGATGATTCCAAGCCAGCCTGCGATGATTCTCCATGCTGATCCGATCTGCATGCACACGGAATTAAGCAAGTTGACTCCAACTACCGATTTGCAGAATAATTATGACGGAATCCTGTCTGTCATCTCCTTGCTGACCCTGCCTGAATAATTTCTGTACTTGTACAACTGCAGCCTTGGTATGCAGAACTGGAGACCAGATGGGGCATTTTGATTTTTTTGTTTACTTCTACTTCTTCACGCACTGCACAAAAAGATGCGCCCTCTGTAAATAAATATAGTAGCGTTTAGATCACTCAAGTAGTGATCTAAACGCTCTTATATTTCTTTACGAAGCGAGTTTTTCCAGACGTCTTGCGAGTTACTCACGTCAACCCTGGGGCTTTACGCCTAAGTTGATGGAATGCTTGTACCTTCTAAATGATAAGAATGTTGGTAACTTGTTGTAGTAGGTAATATTGAATTCATGCTCCAGCCAACTTGAACAGAAGGAGAGAGGCGGGCAATATATTCCAACAGGTAAGAGACTTGTATCTTTTCCTAGCTCGATATTGTGACCATGATGCCGGATGCATTTCTGTCGCAACTGCAGGATGCCGGAATTTTACACAACGGAAAAGTTCAGGTCCGCCATCTTCATCGCAGGAACCAAAAATTTATTTTGAACTGAAATGCATGTGCAAAACAGATCTTCGAAACACACTGAAAAACTAGAACTCCCTCTGGTCCATATTAATTGAGGATGCAATGAGGGACGTGAACTTTTGGTTTATGGGTGTATATACACCCTATATGGAATAAAAACAGTAATTAAATAAAAAGTCAAAAAATTATGAAAATATTTTTGAACTAAGCTTGAAAAATTCCACAAAAGGAAAAAAACCTGTTGACTTCTTTAGGAAAAACAAAAAAATTGGCCAAAATAGCATGAATAGTGACCTATAGTAGCAATAAAAAAATTGCCCTGAAGTCAATGACGGTTTTTTATTCGTGAAAAGGTATATACTAATGTAAAAGAAAGTCAAGTTTATTCTAAAAAAACTTCTAAACTTTTTTGACTTTTTTTTCATATCATGTGTATATACACAAGGAACCAAAGGGTATTTCCTAATGACACATTCTACTTTTTGGAACTGTAGCACTGCTCTTCTTCTTCCTACTCCTGATGATACATCATACTTTTTGGAACTGTTAATTGCGATGGATGTTCCATTTCACGAGCTCGATCGATTAGTCGGATGGAACCATGATGTTGATGCGTGTGCTGGTGCTTAGGCACAAAGTATCACATGGGCAACACACACGCATTGGCATTGCAAACTAGTACCAATTGTTCATGAACTCGTTCAGTGACCAGATCATCCGGACATGACGGCTTTGCAGTAGTGCAGTTGTTGGTGTGTGTAATAGTGGGACTGCGCTTCGGTCACTGGCCCAAAGGCACCTGCAGTTATGGCACCGGAGCGTCCGTAATAGTGACCCAACGGCCAATTACCTATGCATGCGGCAGACACGATCATTATCTCAGACAAAGGGTGGTACCATTAGCTATAGTAGTACCAGTACGAGCAGCCTAGTACTGGTGATGCGTGTATCTGCACCTACCAAATGAGCTGGCCAAATCCAATCATGCAACGAATAACATCATTTATCTATCTATCTATCTATCTATCTAAAGACGACGTAGCAGATAGATACTCTCAAGGAATCAGCAGGAGATTGCACCACGAGGATTGCAAAATGGTGACGATGATTAAGCAAGTTGACGACTCCAAACGATCGAGCTCAGAGAATATGAGAAGCATGCGAACAGAGCCTCTGAATAATTGTCGTGCCTTTGTTGTGACCATGGTACCTACAATAATAGAGGTTTCTCTTTCCGCAAACCATAACGCAAACGCAATGCAACAATGTGAGGGTTGGGAATTTCACAAAACAGAACACAAAGGTACTACGACGAAGATGATGAGACTACCGACCAGGACTCTAGGCCTTCCACTTGTCTTTGCCATTAAACATGTAGCCAAGACTCCAGTTTCGTCAACCTAAATTGTGCTCTTGGTAAGTTGGTTTTTAAATTCATGCATGGTGAATTCAATATGGTTCATTGTGGAAGGATCACGGTACATGCTACAGATGTCGAATGATTCTTAATTAAGAGTCTATTATTGTTTCTTTAACAATAAAAGTCAAGGGAAGGCAAATTCATCTCCGGGTGCAAGTCCAAAACTGAAAAAATCATGAGTAGGGATACTAACAAGGGAGTGCCTAGAACTCATTTAGATGAGATATAATTTGGTCTCATTCACCTTGAAACAAAAACAGGTACAACCCACGTCAGCACACACGCATCTTATAGCATCACATCCAATGACTATAAAAGGTGAATGAGACCAAACTATATCTCATCTAGATGAGTTCTAGCAAAACTGTACTAACAATAACAATAGCCCGTGACGCACCAGGATACATAGTCATTGAGAGTTTCAGACCCATGGGTTCAAGAGTCGCATGTCGTCCATGCTATATTCCAATTTACGAGGCTTGGCGGTTCCATCCAGGATATGAACTGGGCTATTGTCCGGCATACCTGTCATCTCCATATCAAATCCCAAGTAGATAGTGTCGGCGTTGAGGGAGGGGAACACCAAAGGTGAGACTGGAAGGGAATTTTCAATGCCGATAAATGGCACACGTCCACCGAGCCCACAGATGAGCACCATTTCCCTCAAATCTAGGTCAACCCGGTACACATGGTATTCTATATCCTCATTGTCATCATCATCGTCCTTGCATTACCGGTACACAAGTATGAGCTCCCCGCCATTTTCCACCAGACGCGCAGTGTCATTCTTTGTCTCGGCAAATGTCCTAGTCAGGTCGGCAGCAATGCCGGCCCAACTGTGGTGGTTGGCCTGCACTACTCTCCACCACGATCACAACCTTGGTGGTGACGTGGTAAAAGTGGCTAGAGAAAGACGTGGATTGCGAGGTATCTGCCATGAGGAACCACTCTCGGATGCACATCCCTGAGGTAAGAGAAGAAGGGTTGGAGGAGATCCACTTTCCCTGCATGGAGGACGATGCTAGATCCGGCATTTTGCCCGGCGGTGGCGGCGGTTGGAGTGCATAGCCAGGCGCTTATTTTGATCTTTCTTGGATCTAAACCGACTTTCTATCGCGTCGGCCATGAGTATGGTACAATATTGTTTGTTCTAGAGTGGCGATGCATATTTCGCGTGTAGGTTGCAGGACAGTGACCTAGCCTGCGCGCTCCAACGCGCTCATCCTCTATATGACCCGGCCTAATCCGGTTTTTCTACCCACCGGTTGTAAAAATGTTCTAGAACCTTCCCTGAAACAGTTTTCCCTTGTTTTTTCTTTTAGTTTTTCTTCAAGTTATTTTTATTTCTTTGTTTGCTTTTATGTTTTCCTTCTTTTTCTTTTTCAAATCCGTGAAATTTTTAAAATTCTTAAACTTTTTCAAATACGTGAGCCTTTTCCAAATCTGCAAATGTTTTTTACAATTCATGATTTTTTCAAAAATTCCTCACACTTTTTCCAATTAACGAATAAAATTTAAATTCCTTCAGTATTTTTAAATACGGGAATTCTTTTCACATACAAGGACAATTTTCAAATTCATGAATGTTTTC
The DNA here is from genome assembly GCF_018294505.1 of Triticum aestivum. NCBI lineage: Eukaryota > Viridiplantae > Streptophyta > Magnoliopsida > Poales > Poaceae > Triticum > Triticum aestivum. The sequence continues at coordinate 28,218,682 of NC_057808.1, forward strand.
TTGAAATTCAAGAAAATAAATAAATGTATAAACATTTTTTAAATTCATGAACATTTTTGGTATTTTGTGAACATTTTCTAAATTCATGCTTTTAAAAATTATGAACCTTTTTCAATATCATGAAATGTTTTCGATTCATGAACATTTTTTGAAATCAGAAATATTTGAAAATTCAAGGCCATTTTTAAATTGATGATCATTTTTTTAAATTACGAACATTTTCTGGATGCATGAACAATTTTGTGTTAGCGAGCATTTTTTGTCTTAACGAACATTTTTTGTATTCAGAACAATTTCGAATGCATGAACAATTTTTGAAATCCCCAATATTTTTTCCAATTCATGAATATCTATGCAATCCAGAACATTTTTTGAAATTTGAAACATTTTTCAAATTCATGAGCAGTTTTTGAAATCCTGAAAGTTCTTTAAATTTGAGATTCGTGTATATTTCTTGAAATATAAAATATAAAATAAAAAAAACGAAAAAACACAAGGGCGCCCAGCCGACACATGTCCCCGCCCAGAATGAACGCATGGGGCACAGTGTGGTCAGGGCGCGCCTAAGAGCATGTATGATAGTTGATAAGAGAGTCGTATCTTAAGTCTTGCATATACTTTAGAGATGATAAAAAGGTATGTCTATAATGGGTTATATCTAAGCCTTATTTTTAATAACTAGCTATTTGAAAAAACATGGTGAGACATATTGTGCTAAGAGATCATCTCTTAAATAAGAGTAGACAAGCCTTTTCTTATGATTTCTCTCTCCTTCACCTCAGCATTTATCCTATGTGGCACCCCTAAGATAGCACCATTGTACATGCCATAAACCTCGTCAACGCGAGTTCGATGCTAGCTGTCATACTGAGTCGGCTCAGGCGCGCGGGAGGCTACTGCCTCATTTTGTCTTCTATTTTTTCCTTTTTTAAATATTATTTTACTTCTAAATATTATGAACATATATATTACAAAATACTTTACATACTTTTTAAAAATATTAAATAAGCATTTGAAAATTGTTAAATGTGTATAGAAAAAATGTTTCTGATGTATACAAAAAATGTACGAAAAAGTAGACATACAAAAGTAAGTAAAAATGTTAATCTTTTATTTGGAAAATGTTAAACATGTATATAAAAAATGTACCTCATATATACAAAAAATATATAATGTGTATAGAAATATATACATCCAAAAATATATGTTTTTGAAAATATTAATCATCTATTTCAAAAATGTTAAACGTGTACAAAAAATGTTTCTGGTCAATACAAAACATCTAGAACATGTATTGAAGTTTTTCAAGATCAATCCATAAATTTTAAAACATCTTGACCATCTATTATAGAATGTCAATCATATATTTCAGAAATCTTAAATGTGTATAGTTTTTTTACTGATGGATACTGGAAATGTAAAATGTGTATAAATAGGTAGTCATCAAATACAAATATATGAATTCCAAAATGGTACACTTGTATAAAATGTTCCCAAGTATATAAAAATATTAAAATGTATATGAAAAAGTAGTCAGATAAATATTTTGAAAACATATTAATCATTTATTAAAAAAGGTTAAATTTATACAAAATCATATTACTAATTTATAGGAAAATTTTAGAAATATAAAACAATAAATTTTAGAAAATGTTGATCATGTATAAAAATGTTAATTATATATTTAAAAATGTTGACCATGTATTGAACATGTTTGTAATATTTATCAAATTGTACATTTTGTATGAAAAAGTCACCAAACATAATTTTTTTAAAATCATATGATTGAAAAATGTTAAACACTCACAAAAAAAGCTGATATTTATGTAGAAAGTACAAATTTGTATGCAAAATGCAGACGTGTGTTGAGGAAAAAAGAAAATAAACTAAAAGTGGTGAAAAAAACCAAAGAAATGGGAGAAAGAGACAAAAGAAACAACTAAGAAAGAAAGAAAAACATAAAACCCAAAAGAAAACCGTGAAAACACATGAGGAAACTAAGAAAAATAAAACAAATCCAAAGAAAAATAAAGAAAACTGATGAGAACTGTGAAATGAATAAAAAAACAAAGAAAATAAAGATAATTGGAAAGACATAAAAAACTAATAAGACAGAGAAACGGAACCAAAAAGAAAAAATGAAGAAAAAAGAAATAAAAAACCAATAAAACTGGGCTAAAACGAAGAAAATGATGGAAAAAAGGAAAACGAAAAAGACCATAGGAAACTGTCATGAAATAATGAAAACCAAAAAAAAAGGAAAAAGAAGAAGAAAACCAGAGCACAACCAACGAAGATAATTTTTTTTACATATTATATGCCTTGATACCACCAAACAATCTAGTTATAGTTCACACGCTAAAACATACCAATTGGTCACAGAAGGGGTAAAATGAACAACAACCACGTAACCTATCTTTTCGGCTACATATATGTGGAAAATCTTCATTGCCATATATCTAAATCAGAAAACAAGAATGACCACAAGCATGGCTAGTGTAAAATGTAACATGCATCACCTATATTGTTGAAATTTTCTCAAGCTTTTCTACTGCACACATGTGATCGTGGTAGAAACTAAAAGATCATTGACTCAAAGCATCCATCTGAGGCAAATACTGAACTTCCAAAATTATCAAGTCATTCAAGATTATTTGTCGTAAGTGCACATAAGAGGCTTATGTATTGCAAAGTAGAAAAGATTAGTATACACTCCCTCCGTTCCTAAATATAAGATCTTTTAGAGATTTCAGTATGGACTACATACATAGCAAAATGAGTGAATCTACGCTCTAAATTATGTCTATATACGTACATCCGTATGTAGTTCGTATTGAAATCTCTAAACGGGCTTATATTTAGAAGCGGAGGGACTAACTCATAGAGGTGCCATTTAGAAAATTAAATTCAAGCCATGGAAACCTCGAACAAGAGATCACCGGTCATCTTATTAATCAAGTAACTGAACAAATGGATATACAAGCATAAAAAAAAGATAAATCAGCGTCACCTCTTCAACCAACATAGCAAATTAGCAGGTCTCATGTATTCACATTTTCAGCTCCACCATCTCCATGAGCAATGCCCCTACCTATAAGTAAATTAAGTTCAGTAAGCCAATGGAAAAGATCCAATAGGAAGGCACATTGGCAAAAACCGTCATATGTTCTATAACAAGATGCAGCTTGAGGGGGGAAAGACTATCTTTAATGCCAGGGCAAAGAATAACGAATAAACAGTAATACACAATTACCAAGTAATGAAGGACATGTTATCAACTTATGACTATTACGAGGATCAATCATGATAAATACTACTAAATGTGCCAATCAAATAACTTACAAGAAAAAAAGTATGGACTGAATAAACATAACAAGCTTTACATGTGCTTATCAAACGACTATTTCACATATTAGATCAATACACGGACATACTCGTAGAAACTTTGTAAGCACATAGTGATGACCAGGTAGCAATATCTATAATTATTATTTTTATTTGTTATAGTTTAAGTAATTTAGTAACAAATAATTATTTAAAAATTTACATTGTCAATAACATCTCCATCGGAAAATAAAAAAACAGCTCCATTAATTCTTCAATATCTAGTTGACCCTTGTGCACAACAATGAATCACTTCAAACATGTAGAGTAACTGGAATGAATCTCAACAAAGTTAGCTAGTATGTACTAGGTTTTGGTACGTGTGCAATGCAGAGACAAGGTATTATGGTATTATACCTGCAGTATAAAAATTTCTATAGGGATAATATATTCTGAAATCCCTATATCTTCTTGTGTCGATAATAAATCTGAACCGCATTGAGTCAAGCTGGAGCATCAAGTGACGAGATTCTGAGCACAGAAAGACCACATTTGTGTCCTCATCATGCCCCATCATCGAGTCCGCCGCATTCCTCGTCCCCTTGTCCCCACCTTCTTCGTCCAGATCCGGTTGCAGGGTGCTCAGGAGTGCAGCCTGTTGGGGAACGCAGTAATTTCAAAAAAATTCCTACGCACACGCAAGATCCATCTAGGTGACGAGCGGGGAGAGTGTGTCCACGTACCCTCGTAGACCGAAAGCGGAAGCGTTTAGTAACGCGGTCGATGTAGTCGAACGTCTTCGCGATCCAACCGATCCAAGTAGAGAACGCACGGCACCTCCGCGATCTGCACACGTTCAGCTCGGTGACGTCCCTCGTATTCTTGATCTAGCTGAGGCTAAGGCCGAGGGAGAGTTCCGTCAGCACGACGGCGTGGTGACGGTGTTGATGAAGTTACCGACGCAGGGCTTCGCCTAAGCACTACAACGATATGACTGAGGTGGAAATCTGTGGAGGGGGGCACCGCACACGGCTAAGACAATTGTCAACTTGTGTGTCTATGGGGTGCCCCCTCCCCCGTATATAAAGGAGTGGAGGAGGGGAGGGCCGGCCCTCTCTATGGCGCGCCCCAAGGGGGATTCCCACTCCTAGTAGTAGTAGGTTTCCCCCCTTCCCTAGTTTGAGTAGGAGAAGAAGGAAGAGGGAGAAGGGGGGAGAAGGAAAGGGGGGCGCCGCCCCCTCCTAGCCCAATTCGGAACAGCCCATGGGGGGCGCGCTGCCAACCCTTGAGGTCCTTCTCTCCTTTCCCGTATGGCCCATTAAGGCCCACTACTTCCCTAACGAATTCCCGTAACTCTCCAGTACTCCGAAAAATACTCGAATCACTCGGAACCTTTCCGATGTCCGAATATAGCCTTCCAATATATCGATCTTTACCTCTCGACCATTTCGAGACTCCTCGTCATGTCCGTGATCTCATCCGGGACTCCGAACAACCTTCGGTACATCAAAACACATAAACTCATAATACCAATCATCATCGAACGTTAAGCGTGCGGACCCTACGGGTTCGAGAACTATGTAGATATGACCGAGACACCTCTCCGGTCAATAACCAATAGCGGAACCTGGATACTCATATTGGCTCCTACATATTCTACGAAGATCTTTATCGGTCAAACCGCATAACAACATACGTTGTTCCCTTTGTCATCGGTATGTTACTTGCCCGAGATTCGATCGTGGTATTATCATACCTAGTTCAATCTCGTTACTGGCAAGTCTCTTTACTCATTCCGTAATGCATCATCCCGTAACTAACTCATTAGTCACATTGCTTGCAGAGCTTATAGTGATGTGCATTACCGAGAGGGACCAGAGATACCTCTCCGACAATCGGAGTGACAAATCCTAATCTCGATCTATGCCAACTCAACAAACACCATCGGAGACACCTCTAGAGCATCTTTATAATCACCCAGTTACGTTGTGACGTTTGATAGCACAATAAGTGTTCCTTCGGTATTCGGGAGTTGCATAATCTCATAGTCATAGGAACATGTATAAGTCATGAAGAAAGCAATAGCAATAAACTAAACGATCATAGTGCTAAGCTAACGGATGGGTCAAGTCAATCACATCATTCTCTAGTGATGAGATCCCGTTCATCAAATGACAACTCATGTTTATGGCTAGGAAACTTAACCATCTTTGATTAACGAGCTAGTCAAGTAGAGGCATACTAGTGACACTCTGTTTGTCTATGTATTCACACATGTACTAAGTTTCCGGTTAATACAATTCTAGCATGAATAATAAACATTTATCATGATATAAGGAAATATAAATAACAACTTTATTATTGCCTCTAGGGCATATTTCCTTCAGTCTCCCACTTGCACTAGAGTCAATAATCTAGTTCACATCGTCATGTGATTTAACACCAATAGTTCACATCTTTATGTGATTAGTTCACATCTCCATGTGACTAACACCCAAAGGGTTTACTAGAGTCAATAATCTAGTTCACATCGCTATGTGATTAACACCCAAGAGTGATCATGTTTTGCTTGTGAGAGAAGTTTAGTCAACGGGTCTGCCACTCTATGTCTACAATGCTCTGCACGAAGCTACTCTAGCTAATCGCGCCCACTTTCAATATGTATCCAGATTGAGTCATCTGGATCAGTGTCAAAGCTTGCATCGACGTAACTCTTTACGACGAACTTTTTGTCACTTCCATAACCGAGAAACGTGTCCTTATTCCACTAAGGATAATTTTGACCGTTGTCCAGTGATCCACTCCTGGATCACTATTCACCCTCTTGCCAAACTCATGGTGAGGTGCATAACATGTCTGGTACACAGCATAGCATACTTTATAGAACCTATGACTGAGGCATAGGGAATGACTTTTCATTCTCTTTCTATTTTCTGCGGTGGTCGGGTTTTGAGTCTTTACTCAACTTCACACCTTACAACTCAGGCAAGAAATCCTTCTTTGACTGATCCATTTTGAACTACTTCAAAAATCTTGTCACGGTATGTACTCATTGAAAAATCTTATCAAGCGTCTTGATCTATCTCTATAGATCTTGATGCTCAATATGTAAGCAACTTCACCGAGGTCTTTCTTTGAAAAAAAACTCATTTCAAACACTTCTTTATGCTTTCCAGAAAATTCTACATAATTTCCGATCAACAATATGTCATTTACATATACTTATCAGAAAGGCTGTAGTGCTCCCACTCACTTTCTTGTAAATACAGGCTTCACCGCAAGTCTGTATAAAACTATATGCTTTGATCAACTTATCAAAGTGTATATTCCAACTCCGAGATGCTTGCACCAGTCCATAGATGGATCGCTGGAGCTTGCACATTTTGTTAGCACCTTTAGGATTGACAAAACCTTCTGGTTGCATTATATACAACTCTTCTTTAAGATATCCATTAAGGAATGTAGTTTTGATATCCATTTGCCAGATTTCATAAAGTGTGGCAATTGCTAACATGATTCGGACAGACTTAAGCATCGCTACGAGTGAGAAAATCTCATCGTAGTCAACACCTTGAACTTGTCGAAAACCTTTTTGCGACAATTCGAGCTTTGTAGATAGTAACACTACTATCAGCGTCCGTCTTCCTCTTGAAGATCCATTTATTTTCTATGGTTTTGCCGATCATCGGGCAAATCCATCAAAGTCCACACTTTGTTTTCATACATGGATCCTGTTGGGGATATAATTATTGAGTTAACCTGCCGAGGAGGGACCGGGTTAACTCCTGGCGACTCACAAGACAAAGCCCATGAAGGAACTGAAGATGGCGGTTCATGATGGTGACTTATGAAGAGCCCAAGGCCCAAGGGCGGCTTAAGGCCCGTAGGTATAAACCGCCATATGTGTATGACTTGTATTATAAGGCAATTGTAGTTAAGTCACCGGGCCGGATACGTTTATAAGCCGGCCGGGACTCCGTAAGCCACCGGGCGTCAACCTATATATATAAAGGGACGACCCGGCCGCGAGTTAAGGGCAAGAAACAAGAGATTGAAAGCTAGGTCAAGCGTATTCTCTCCCTGGTAATCGAAACACAAGCAATACCACCTCAAACTGGACTAGGCCTTTACCTTCACCGCAAGGGGCCGAACCAGTATAAACTCCCTGTGTCCTTTGTCCCGTTTTAACCCCTTTAAGCTAATCTCGTTGCGATGGCTCCACGACTAAGTTCTCACACTAGGACATCTGCCGTGACAATCTCACGACAGTTGGCGCCCACCGTGGGGCTATTGCACGACGGTTTCAAGTTCTTAGAGGGCAACTTCAAAGGGATCAAGGGATACGCTGTGGGCCAGATGACCAAGAGTCGTCGCGGCAAGCTCTACATCGACGATGCAGGCTGGGGCCCTAAGGCCGGCTCAATTGAGTACAGGTACCGGGTCCCCTTCGGCGGAATCCACGTCTTCACCGGAGCGGGCCGCTTTGGATGCTCAGGCGCAACGGACTCAGTCGGAGTCTTTCCGGCTCATGATGGACTAGAATGCTTCCAACGAAGTGATGAGGAGGAGGCATCAGACCCGTCTGCCGCCGGTTTACGAGGCGAGAAATCTCTTTAACACGCCTGGAGCAGGGCCCAGTAACCCGCCAGAGGTAAACCAGGGTGAAGCGCTTGGGACGGGAGCACCGGTTCAGCCGCGTACGACAGAGCCACCACGTCCGAATATGATGCCGCCTAAACATGTGCCGACGCTGCCGGGTCATTATTCTAACCCTTTGGATAATATGATTGCTGCGGCGACACGACTGGCCGCTTTACCAGTTGAGGGTGAGTCACCGGCGGCCATGGAGATATGATGGGCTGGAGAATTACTTCAGACGGCTTTGGCCCAACAGGCAGCTTATTCTCACAGTTGTGAGAGGATCCATTCAACCCCTCGCCCAAGTCGGAGTTATAGCAGGCATATCGATGAGCCGGCTGTGTCAAGCAGTGGGCGGAACCGCAACCCGCCATGTGGACATAACCCAACAGGTGGTGGGGTTAATGCCCAGAACATAGTGGATCAAGGAAGAGCGCGCCAGGAGGCTGAGCTAGCGGCTCAGTATGCGGCTCGTCAGCATTCCCCAGTTCGTCCGACAACTTTGGTGGAGACAGGTGTGACTTTCAGGACTTTGGGTGTGCCGTGTTTGGTACCGGCTCTGCGTAACGTACGTTTGCCCAAGGATTTCAAGGGTCCCCGTAAGGTGCCCAACTACACAGCTGACTTACCCCCTGAAACATGGGTTGAGAGTTATGAGATGGCGATGGAACTACTGGATGTTGACGATGCTGCATGTGCTAAGTACCTCACCATGATGTTGGAAGGAACAACTCATACTTGGTTGAAAGGGTTGCCAGCCAACTCCATTGGGTCATGGGCCGAGTTAAAAGCCCGGTTTATCCAGAACTTTAAAGATACATGCAAGCAGCCTATGTCAATTGTGGATTTAGCCTCCTGCGTCCAAGAAGAAGGTGAATCGACAACCCATTGGGTGCGCCGGGTCTCAATAATCCTACACTCGTCGGATCGTATCAATGCTGATTCAGTAGTCTTAATGTTGGAGAATAATTGTCGTTTCACGCCCCTGAAGTAGAAATTAGGGCGGCTCAAATGCCACTTGTTGAGGATATAGACCTTAGAGTCACCCGCCAGGAGGGGCCGGGTTACTCATATGGTCATTGCCAGAAGCCCGGCGCTAAGCTTGAAGACGGTCGGCCAGAGATGGGCTTAAGACCCGGATACGGCTTAGGGCCCGTAGTTGCAATCATTATCATGGTAGAACTTGTAGTGTAAGGCAAGAATAGTTGAGAGTCCGAGCCGGACACTCTTATGAGCCGGCCGGGACTCTGAGAGCTGTTGGGCGTCAGCCTCCCTATATAAAGGGACGACCCGGCAGCGGTTTAGGGACAAGAAAGATCTCATCGAGAGCCAGGCATAGCAGTTAAGCTCCCTGGTCATCGAAACCCTAATCAATACCACCTCAAACTGGACGTAGGCTTTTACCTTCACCGTAAGGGGCCGAACCAGTATAAACCCTCGTGTTCCTTGTCCCACTTAACCTCTTCAAGCTTCCTAGTTGCGATGGCTCCACGACTAAGTCCTAGCTCGAGGACATCTGCCGTGACAATTCCACGACAGTTGGCGCCCACCGTGGGGCCAGCGCACGGTGGATTTGAGTTCTTGAAGGGCAGCTTCGAAGGGCTCAAGGGATACGCTGTGGGCCGGATGACCAAGAGTCGTCGCGGCAAGCTCTACATCGACGATGCAAACTGGGGCCCCGACGCCGGCTCAATTGAGTACGGGTACCGGGTCCCCTTCGGCGGAATTCATGTTTTCATTGGCAAGATTGGTGAGCCGGGCCCTGAGCCGGATCTCTGCGCCGATCTCATCGAGACGGCTCAGCGTGCACGACCCGCCCGGGCCCGGCCTGCCGTAAGGCATGCTTTTGTGGGATGTATCCATGGAGGGCTCTCTGATCGATCTGGATCTGGTGATGAGACGGCCGCCGGCTCTGACGGCGAGTCGTCCACCGATGAGTCAAACTCGTTGTATCAACTTCAAGATGGCAGGCTCATGGGTTGTTCCGATGGTGACAGTATTCCGGACCCGTTTGAGCCGCCAAGTCAGGTTGGAGTCTTTATGGCCGGTGCACGACCTGTTCAGAACCCTGCTGCTGGAGCGGGAAACCCGGTGCCTTCGCCGGCTCAGGTGCTAATGGATCTCACGGACAAGATGACGGCCCTGTTAACCGCCACGGTTGACCCGGCGGATCAAGCTCAGCATGATGCGGAGGTGGCACAGTTAAAGTTGGATCTAGTGAAAGCTAAGGAGGATCTGGCAGCGGAAGGGATCAGGATGGCTGCGGAGAGGGCGGCTCTCGATGCCCAAACCCAATTGATTCAAGCGCAGTCCTTCCGGCTCACGATGGATCAAAACGCGTCCAATGAGGTCCTGAGGAGGAGGCATCAAAAGGCCCAATCTCGACTCCCTCCGGTTTACGATCCACGCAACCTCTTCAACACGCCAGGTGCAGGGTCTAGTAACCCGCCAGGGGTCATAGTGCCCGGGTCTGGGACCCCTATTCAGCCACAAGTGATGGGGCCTCCCCAGGTGCCCCCTGCCCCGCCTCAGTACGTGCCAATACCACCGGGTCATTATAATAACCCGCTGGAGAACATGGTCGCCGCAGCAGCACGGCTGGCGGCTCTCCCAGTTGACGGCGACTCTCCGACGGCTATTGAAACCCCCCGGGTCAGGGAACTCCTTCAGACAGCACTGGCGCAGCAAGAGGCGTACTCCTACAGCCGGGACAGGATCCACTCGACCCCTCGTCCAGGCCGGAGCCCGAGTTACAGCAGACACATGGTCTCAGCGACCGGCTCAAGTAACGTCCGACGCCATGACCCGCCCCCTGGCCATGGCCCGGCGCATAACGGAGCCTTTCATGCAGCAGACCAAGACAGAGCGCGGCAAGAGGCGGAGCAGGTGCCTCAGTTGACGGCTTACCAGTCTCCCCCGGCTTATCCGACGACGTCCGTCGATGTGGGTATCCCTACCAGGACTGGGGGTGTCCCTTGCTTAGTGCCAGCTATCCGCAATGAACGTCTACCCAAGGACTTCAAAGGCCCTAGGAAGGTGCCCAATTACACGGCTGACTTACAACCCGCAGCCTGGATCGAGAGTTACGAGATGGCCATGGAGCTACTGGAGGTCAATGAGGCAGCAATGGCCAAGTACTTCACCATGATGTTGGATGGGACTGCCCGCACTTGGTTGAAAGGGCTACCACCGAATTCCATCGGGTCTTGGGCTGAGCTGAAAGCCCGGTTCATCCAAAACTTCAAGGATACCTGTAGGCAGTCTATGTCAATTGTGGATTTGACTAACTGTAAGCAGCAGGAGGGTGAATCCACGACGCATTGGGTTCGCCGGGTCAAGGAGATCATACATTCATCAGATAAGATGGATGCCGGCTCTGCAGTCTTAATGTTGGAGCAGAATTGTCGTTTCGTGCCCCTGAAGATGAAACTCGGGCGGCTTAAGCGCGACTGCAATGATATGGGTACACTAATGGCGGCTCTTGTCAAGTACGCCGATTCTGATGGTACCAAGGATCCCCCTTCAGATGATGAAAGGGCAGGGAAGGGAAAGAAGAATGGCAATGGCAAGGGTCCTCAGCATAACCCGGGAACCAAGGAGGAGGCAAGCGCAAGGCCGATGGCAGCCTAGAGTTTGTAGCCAACGCCAGCTCACAAGGTAATAACCAGCGACGCAAGGGGAGGCCCCCTCCCCGAGGCGGCGGGTCAGGCCCGACGCTGGAGCAACTGTTGAATGAGCCTTGTCCAAGGCATGGCTCTAGAGAGAAGCCAGCGACTCATCTATGGAAGGATTGTGCAATCATGAAGGCCTTTAAGAATTACAATGGCCCGGGCGGCGGCTCAGGCGCCGGCGGCTTTCATGGCCCGGGCGGCGGCTCAAATTCTAATCCTCAGAACGGTCAAGGGGGCTTTAATCAATAGTCTGGCCAGGGTCATCAACAGCAGCAGGCGGTTATCAGACCAATCCAAAGCAGCTTAGCGGTGGACAATATCATGTGTTTACCACCAGTCTGTGCAAGCGAGATCAGAAGCTTCATAAGAGGGCTGTGAATGCTGTTGAGCCGGCGGTTCCACGCTACTTGCGGTGGTCTGAACAGCCTATAGTGTGGAGTAGGGAGGATCACCCTCCCCGGGTGGACAATCCGGGTCACTTGGCCCTGGTGGTGGCTCCTCAGGTGGGAGGATATAAGTTCACTAAGGTGCTCATGGATGGCGGCAGCAGCATCAACATCCTCTATTATGAGACATTTCCGTCGTATGGGGTTGATTGATAAGAACCTCAGCCAGTCCAACACTATTTTCCACGGTGTGGTACCTGGTAAGTCGGCTTATCCAGTCGGCAAGATCGAGTTGGAAGTGGCCTTTGGAGATGAGAACAACTACAGGGTGGAGAAATTGACCTTTGAGGTGGTTAAGATAAGAAGTCCGTACCATGCCATATTTGGGCGGCCGGCTTACGCCAAGTTCATGGCACGGCCGTGTTATGTGTACTTACAGCTCAAGATGCCGGGTCACAATGGGACCATTACGGTTCACGGCAGCCGGAAAGTGGCTCTGGAGTGTGAGGAAGGCGATGCAGCTTATGCAGAATCTGTTTGTGCAACAGAGGAGTTGAAGTTTTACAAAGACAATGTTGACCCAACAGATATGACCTCTCTGAAAAAGCCGACTACGGAGAATGAGCCGGCGATGAAATTTAAGTCGGCTGATGAAACTAAGCTTGTTGATTTTGTTCCAGGAGATTCATCTCAGCAGTTTAGCATCAGTGCAAATCTGGATCCAAAATAGGAAAGCGCGCTCATCGAGTTCATCCGTGAGAATAGGGACATCTTCGCATGGAAACCTTCTGACATGCCAGGTGTACCTAGAGAACTCGCTGAGCACACTCTCAATGTTGATCCGAAATTTAAGCCGGTCAGGCAGTTCCTTCGGCGGTTTAATGAAGAGAGGCGGAAAGCTATTGGTGAAGAGGTGGCCCGGCTCTTGGCGGCCGGGTTTATTGTTGAAGTCTTTCACCCAGAATGGTTAGCTAACCCGGTGCTCGTACTCAAGAAGAACGGCACTTGGCGGATGTGTGTGGACTACACGGACTTAAACAAGGCGTGTCCGGCTGATCCTTTTGCCCTTCCCCGTATTGATCAAATTATTGATGCTACGGCAGGTTGTGCGCGCTTAAGTTTCTTGGATGCTTATTCCGGATATCATCAGATTAAAATGGCAGTTAAGGACCAGGAGAAGACGGCGTTCATCACTCCCTTTGGAGCCTTCTGCTATGTGTCTATGCCCTTTGGACTCAAGTGTGCACAGGCGACTTATCAGCGTTGTGTACAGAACTGTCTTCATAACCAGATTGGGCGCAATGTTCATGCTTATGTGGACGATATTGTGGTTAAATCCATAAAAGAGGAAACCCTGATAGATGATTTAAGGGAAACCTTTGATAATCTCCGGGTCTACAAGATGATGCTTAACCCGGCCAAGTGTGTTTTTGGTGTTCCTGCAGGCAAACTCTTGGGTTTTTTGGTTTCTGACAGAGGCATTGAAGCTAACCCGGAGAAGATCAAGGCCATCACCTCCCTGGCTAAGCCGGCGTGTATAAATGACGTTCAGCGCTTGGCGGGTCGCATCGCTGCTTTAAGCCGGTTTATAAGCCGTTTGGGTGAGAAGGCCATGCCATTATATCAGTTGATGAAGAAAACTGATAACTTTGTCTGGAATGATGCAGCTAATACCGCTTTTGAGGATTTGAAGAAGCAGCTGGCAGAGCCCCCAGTCCTTGCTGCTCCGGTTGATAAGGAGCCCTTATTACTGTATGTGGCGGCGAACACACGAGCCGTCAGTGTGGCTGTGGTGGTGGAGCGCAAGGAAGAGGGTAAGGAGCATCCGGTTCAGCGGCCGGTTTATTATGTCAGCGAAGTGCTCATCGAGTCCAAACAGCGGTATCCACATTGGCAGAAGCTTGTTTATGGTGTGTTCATGGCAAGCCGGAAGCTTAAGCATTATTTCCAGGGTCATCCCATCACTGTGGTCAGTTCTGCCCCTCTTGGTGATATCATTCAAAACAGAGAGGCCACAGGGAGAGTGGCTAAGTGGGCTATAGAGCTCGGACCTCATGGTCTCAAATACGTGCCACGCACTGCTGTTAAATCTCAGGCCTTGGTGGATTTCATCAATGATTGGACAGAGTCACAAGTGCCCGAGCAAAAGCCGGATAACACATATTGGACTATTCACTTCGATGGGTCCAGGCAGTTGGAGGGCTCGGGGGCTGGAGTTGTATTGGCTTCCCCTAAAGGTGACAAGTTCCATTATGTGCTACAGTTGATGTTTCCTTGCACTAACAATGCGGCTGAGTACGAGGCCTTGCTTCACGGTCTTCGGATGGCTAAGGAGATGAGCTTGAGCCGGGTAAGGTGCTTCGGTGACTCAGACTTGGTGGCTCAACAAGTATCAGGCAAGTGGGACTCTAAGGACCCTCTCATGGCGGCTTATCGCCGCGAAGTTGATGCCATTGCTGGGCACTTTCAGGGCTACCAAGTAGAGCACATTGATCGCAGGAAGAACGAGGCGGCTGATGCTCTAAGCCGGCTAGGCTCTCAGCGAAAGCCGGTGCCGCCTAATACTTTCCTGGATGTCCTGTATAATCCTTCTGTTAAGTTGCCTACAGAGGAAGACTTGGCTGTCCCTGACCCGGAGGCACGACTGGTGGCGGCTCTCCACATCATACCGGACTGGACAATGCCCTCTTTGGCTTACATGACCCGGGGTGAGTTGCCTGAGGATGAAACTTTGGCCAGACAAATAACCCGGCGGGCTAAGTCAATGATTGTTATCAATGGCGAGTTGCATCACCGCAGTGTTACAGGAGCGTTTCAGCGTTGTGTCTCCCCTGAGGAAGGTCAAGAGATCTTGCGTGAGATTCATGAAGGGGATTGTGGCCATCACGCCGGCTCAAAGTCTCTTGTGGCCAAGGCTTTTCGCCATGGTTTTTATTGGCTGACGGCTCATGCTGATGCGGAGGACTTGGTTAGTAAATGTGATGGTTGCCAGAGGTTCTCACGACGGGCTCATGTGCCGGCTCAGGAGCTGAGGATGATCCCAATTACTTGGCCCTTTGCGGTCTGGGGGCTTGATATGGTTGGGCCTTTTAAAAGATCCAAGGATAAGAAGACCCACCTCTTGGTGGCAGTTGACAAATTTACCAAGTGGGTGGAAGCGGAGCCAGTTAGCAAGTGTGATGCAGCCACGGCGGTTCAATTTATGAAAAAGGTGATCTTTCGCTTTGGCTTTCCGCACAGCATTATAACTGACAACGGCACCAATCTATCCAAAGGCGCCATGGAAGAGTTTTGTCAACGAGAGCATATCCGACTTGATGTTTCCTCAGTGGCTCATCCTCAATCCAATGGTCAAGCTGAGAGAGCTAATCAGGAGATTCTGAAGGGCATCAAGCCCCGGCTTTTGGTCCCTTTGCAACGGACGCCGGGTTGTTGGGTGGAGGAGTTGCCCTCCGTGTTATGGAGCATCAACACTACTCCTAACAGGTCTACAGGTTTCACGCCTTTCTTCATGGTTTATGGGGCAGAAGCAGTCCTCCCCAGTGACATCCGTCATGACTCACCTCGAGTGGCGGCTTATGTTGAGACGGACAATGAACAGGCGCGCCAAGATGCTCTTGACTTGTTGGACGAACAGCGTGATGTGGCAGCAGCTCGCTCAGCGATTTACCAACAAGACCTGCGCCGTTATCATAGTCGCCGGGTTAAATCCCGGGTCTTCCAGGAAGGTGATCTCGTGCTCCGGCTCATCCAAGATCAAACAGATGCGCACAAGCTATCCCCGCCTTGGGAAGGGCCCTTTGTGGTCAGCAAGAATTTGCACAACGGGTCATATTACCTCATTGACATTCGGGAGCATAAAGATTCACGTAAGTCGGAGGAAGAGACCCGTCGGCCGTGGAACATAGCTCAGCTTCGGCCTTACTACACTTGAGCCACCGGCTCTCATAATGTACATATTTCTCTCAGCCATGTATATATTATGATAAGCAATAAAGCAGGACCTCTGTCCTTTTTCTCCTCCAAATATGCACGTGTTGTTTTCATTGCAAGATTACATGATAACTTGAAGGAGGATCCGGCTTATGATCGTATTCGAATCTAGCCGTAAGCAATAAGGTCACTTGGGGGCTTCCTGTTCAAACATGGGTCGTATTCGAACCAAAGAGAACATAGCTGTCGATACCCATTTGATTGGCAAAGTGCCGAGCTCATTGGGGAGTTTTCTTTGATCATATTTGAATCTTAGTTTAAACCCTTTGGGAACCGACGTGGATCGTATTCGAATCAGCGTCGTTAAACAATTCTTAAAATCACTTGGGGGCTTCCTGTTCAAACATGGGTCGTATTCGAACCAAAGAGAACATAGCTGTCGGTACCCTCTTGATTGGCATCGCCACACCCACTGGGGGCTATATGATCGTATTCGAATCTTAGCATAACCCCTTTGGGCCGGGTCTCTGGTCGTATTCGAACCGGAAGCCCCTAAGTTCTTCTGCTTCATAGTAAGTTTCTTCTGATCATTTCAAAGTGTGTACGGCCGGGTCTCACTTTGCCGGCTTAACTTTGGCTTACAGTATTAGCTGAACACAATGGGTGTTATAAGACAGGTAAACCGGAATTGAGGTACCAACCTTACTACCCGGGTTATCTAAGCCGAAAGTATGCTTGCAGGCCGCTAAGTATGTTATTACGGCTGTATTAAAGGATATAATTGAAGACCAGTCCTTTTTGATTCATATTCCGGGTTATATATCTAAAACTTATGATTCTCAGGGCGGTAAGCCGCCTCGAGACTTGTGATTTGTCCTTCTCTGCAGGATAGTTAAAGGCAACTATTTTGAGATTAAGGAAAACAAATGATTGATTACGACCCGGAGAAACATAAAGGAGACAACTTCAACAGACTTCGGCATTCAAGGCGTGCACGATGGCACGACAAAGATAAAGTATTGGTCCTACTCTATTACAAGACTCATTGAGTCCAAAAGGGTGAGGCATTGTTTGATAAGCCGCCAGCCGAGTTACGATGCTTGCTGGGTTGAAGTCTCCGGCTCGTTCCTCTCTTCTCCTCCGGCTGATCCCAAGACCTGGAAAGTTGATGACTTCCAGTCGATGCCGCTGAGAGCTTCGAATTGGGCTTCCTCGTCAATTAACCCGGCCGGGTCAATCTCCGGGGCGAAGGTGTGCTGACGAGCCGGCGGGATCAAGTTGAGGGCTTCATAGCGCGGAGTACGGATCCTCTGATTTTCTGCATCGTAACCCGGCTGGTACTTAGTCAGATCTGTATCATTGCCAATCAGAGTGGCCACCGGGCGTACGGCCTTCACGCAAGCTGCGAAGTCCTTCTGATCGAAGGCGGTGCCGTCTTCCTTCAGACTTGGATAGCCGAGGGCGATGTCCGCCGGGTCTAACTCTGGCAGGAACGCCTTGGCCCGGCTCAGCGCGGCGATCGCTCCGGCTCTTGCAGAGGCCCGTCGCAGCTCTTGGATCCGTTGAGGCAGAACGGCGAGCCGGCGAAGGACTTCCGCCAGGTGAGTCGGCACCTCGTTAGATAGGGCCACCACAGCCAAGGCACGCTGTGACCCGGTGTAGAGTTGCTCCACCAGGGTGTATACGGCTTTTAGCTTGGTTACCACACTCTGGTTCAGGTTGGCACTTCTGGGACCTGTTTAACAGAATAAGATAAGCCGCCGACAAGGATGAGTTATGAGATATCGAAATTCTAAACTTGATGAAAGCCGGTGAAATGACTTACCGAAGATTGCGGCGACCATCTGGGACACTTGGCGCTTTAAACCGGCGAGTTCGGCGGTCTTCTCGGAGAGAGCCTTCTCCGCCTGTTAAGCCCGGTTCACCAGCGCGACCTTTTCTTCGGCCCAAGCCTTCCGTTCAGCATCAAACTCCGTCTTCAACTTTTCTTGCGCAGCGATGCTGGACACAAATTTGGCATTTGCCTTCCGGGTCTCCATCTCTTGCATCTTCAGCCAGTTCTTGAGATCAGCGAGGTCAGCCTCAAGCTTCTTGCCAGCAGCCTGCATAAATTTCCGGGTTATGGCATGAACAGTCACTATACAAATTTAAAGTCCCAAGCGCTTTCCAAGAAAAGACACTTGGCACTTGGGGGCTAATGCATATCGAACGTTCCTATCTACAAACTACCGGCTCATGGAAACAAGCCGGAACCTAAGTCTACAACATACTCAATCATAAGTCGTCGACTTGGGGGCTAGCATGGTAAAGGTAACTATGCAGTAAGTAAGAGGACAGAAGAATAATACCTCAGATTTCTGCTGGATCTGGTTCACCATGGCAATCTCTGCGTCCCGGCTCTTGTGCACCTGGCTGACGAAGCCGGAGACGATCTCTCCAATGTTCAAATTGGAGTAGTCGGTGAGGTCCAGGTTAACCCGGCAGGACTCTAGCAGCTCCCCTTTGGCGGAGCACTTGGCCAGCGCGGTAGGTCTCCCCGGCTCAACAAACTCCGTCCGGGTGATTACCACGTCCGGGTCATCTGCTGGTTGAGCCGAGCTGGAGGCCTCCGGGTTAACAGAAGCTTCTGTTGCGGGCTTATTGATTGGAGCAGCGGCCTCAGGAGCAGAGGCAGCTGGCGGTTCTTGAGCGGCTGCCTCTGGCTCAGGCAAGTCTGGCTCATCGACCGGCTTGGACTTCTTCGCCCTCTTGGTGAGCTTGGCCTGGGCACTGAAAGGACAGAAAGGTTAAGCACAATAGGGTAAGCGAAGACAAAGTACAACATGAGATGATTATCGTTACCTGGGCATGGTCTTGAAAGCCGGCAGGCTTGACTGCATAGAGTCGCCAGAAGAGGGGGAAGTTTCCTGATAATTTGAGTCAGAAGAGTTGAGCGGTTGACGTATAACACCTGCCAAAGGATGAAAAGGGTACAATTTTGAGATCACCTTGGTCCGGCGTTTCCTTGATGCGTCAGGTAACCCAGAGGAGAGGTCAGTGTTTTTGTCGGTCCGGGTGTGCCGCCGGCTCTCATGAACCTGTCGCTTCAAAATAAATTGAGGGTCTTGATAAGCTAAAGGATGTGAAAAGCTTACTTTCCGGGTTACCCTTCGGATTTTCAGCCTTGGCAAGGGCTCCGAGTCGGAGGAAAATGTCGTTACCTCTTCAACCACCGGGTTACTTGCTCCGGTGTCGTCCTATTGATGAACAAATATTGGTAAGGCGGACAGAAATAAACAACAGATACAACAAGGACTTACAGGCTCAGGGGTTACCTCTGACTCGGAGCTGTCGCTTAATTGCATCAGCTCTGAAGCAGTTGGCCTACTTCCCTTCTTACGGGGAGCGGTTTTCTTGGCGGCTTTCTTCGCCTTTCTGGCCTTCTTGGCCGCCTCATGGTCATATTTGACCCGCCAGAACTTGTCATCAGCCTGAAAAATACAATGATGATTTCTTAAAACGATTCAGATGAAAGTTATATACAGAAAGATAAGATGTTCAGATCAGCGGCTTACCGCTGGGGCTGGGTTGGTCTTGCAGAAGGGGGCTAACTCGGTCCTCCCGCAGTTTGCCAGGCTCTCGTTCAAAAGAGCCTTGGTCATATCCTCTCCAACATCTTCAGGAAGATCGTTGCGGCTGTGTCTTTGGGGGTCATCCTTACGGCCCGTGTACTCGCACATTAAGCCGGGGCGGCGGCTCAATGGGATCACCCGCCACGAGAGCCAGACCCGGCCAGATCGATTCCGTTGAGACCATTGCCCAGGAGAGCCTTGATCTTGTTGATGGTGGGGAGCAGAGGTTGGCGCTCCGCTTGAGTCAGCTTGTCTGACAGTGGGTGAGTCGGCTCCAGACGCGAGGAGCGAAAGCCGGGCAACGGACTCTCATCAGCCGGCGACGTGTCTTGGCAGTAAAACCACGTCAGGTTCCAGTCTTTGGGGTGGCTTGGCGGCTCTGCGTAAGGGAAAAGGCAGTCCCTCCGCCGCTGGATGGAGATGCCGCCTAGCTCCAAACTTGGCCCGTTGGCACACTCGTTCTGGCGGTTTAAATAGAAAAGCTCTCTGAAGAGCAGCAGACTGGGTTCTTCTCCAAGGTAAACCTCGCAGAACACTTAGAAGTTGCAGATATTGGACACTGAGTTGGGTCCTATGTCCTGAGGCCGCAGATCAAAGAAATTCAGAACATCTCTGAAAAACTTTGAGCCGGGCGGTGCGAAGCCCCGACTCATGTGATCCACAAAAATGACCACCTCCCCGTCCCTTGGCTGTGGTCTCTCCTCTGATGGGTCGGGGGCACGGTAGGACATGACGTCCTTCTTGGGCAGATAGCCAGACTTGACAAAATCTGCTAACGTCTCGTTGGTGACATTGGACCTCATCCAGTTGCAAGCGATGGAGGCTTTAGGAGCTTTGGGAGGCATGGTAATTGTTGGAAGCCTATGATACAGGGAAAAATGTCCGGTTTAATAATGAGCCGGAGGAGACTTACAAGTTAAGGTTTAAGATGGCGGCTTATGGAGGGGACTCATGATATATGTCTGAGTGCATCGGGTTATCTAAGCCGCTGGTGTGCTTGAGGGTAATTCAAATCGTCTACAGCCTTGTGGTAAGTGAGCCGAAAATTTTTACGGCGCGTGCCTTCCTCTGAGTCGGAAGGTTCTACGGCGTGTGGTTCCTTTAAGCCGGAAATGTAAACCGCCATGACTCAATGAGGGCAGTTTTTTACTAAGTATGGTGAAAACAGGTTTCACGCATTGCGGTAAATATTTTGGATCAAAATGGTCGGGCAAAAGAAAAGTTTCTAGACCTAGAAACAGATGCGAGGGAGTTCTTGAGCTCGAACAAGGCTCTTATGCAGTAAAAAGAGGGCTACTTGTACGTGAAATGGGTGCTAAACGGTTACCGCAGTGGTTCTATACAAGGCTAAGATCAAAGACAGGCAGTAAAAATGAAAACTACCGGAGCTCGTGGGCGACGGCGAAGAACACGGACAAACAGGTCGAACCCTACTGCAGATCTGTTCTACAGGGCAGAAGAAACTTACAGAGGCTGGTAAGTCGCGGAGGTCGTCGCATTTCTCTGGTCAAATCAGGGTGATGCAGCGGCCTGAGTTGGTGATGACGAGAAGACCCGCGGCGGCGGCAGCAGCAGAGCTCGAGCAGGGGAGCAGTGGCGCGAGGAAGAAGACGAAGAAGAGAGAAGTGGCTGAAGGCCCGTCGGGCCGGCCTATTTATAAGGGCAAGCTCATAAGTGGGCGCGAGAAATGAGGAGACCACGGCGTGGTTATCTCCCCACGAAACGCCTCGATTTT
Organism: Triticum aestivum; assembly: GCF_018294505.1. Lineage (NCBI taxonomy): Eukaryota > Viridiplantae > Streptophyta > Magnoliopsida > Poales > Poaceae > Triticum > Triticum aestivum. The sequence continues at coordinate 28,239,980 of NC_057808.1, forward strand.
CGGGATGACAGTAAAGATAAGATCCGTTGCGGATCTGGTGGAGTAAAAAACAGACTTAATGGAAGATGACGTCACGGCGGATTACCCGGAGTCCAGAGGATGACGTCATGCCGGGTTATGGCCTTCACATAATTGTAAGCCGGAGATTTTCTGTCGAAAAGATTGAAGATTAACATGAGCCGGCTCAAATCAATCTGGGGCCTAATGTTGAGGATATAGACCTTAGAGTCACCCGCCAGGAGGGGCCGGGTTACTCATATGGTCATTGCCAGAAGCCCGGCGCTAAGCTTGAAGACGGTGGGCCAGAGATGGGCTTAAGACCCGGATACGGCTTAGGGCCCGTAGTTGCAATCATTATCATGGTAGAACTTGTAGTGTAAGGCAAGAATAGTTGAGAGTCCGAGCCGGACACTCTTATGAGCCGGCCAGGACTCTGAGAGCTGCTGGGCGTCAGCCTCCCTATATAAAGGGACGACCCGGCAGCGGTTTAGGGACAAGAAAGATCTCATCGAGAGCCAGGCATAGCAGTTAAGCTCCCTGGTCATCGAAACCCTAATCAATACTACCTCAAACTGGACGTAGGCTTTTACCTTCACCGTAAGGGGCCGAACCAGTATAAACCCTCGTGTTCCTTGTCCCACTTAACCTCTTCAAGCTTCCTAGTTGCGATGGCTCCACGACTAAGTCCTAGCTCGAGGACATCTGCCGTGACAATTCCACGACACCACTGCAATGACATGGGGACACTCATGGCGGCTCTGGTTAAGTATGTTGACTCGGATGGTACCAAGGACCCCGAGTCTGATGATGAAAAGCCAGGAAAGGGAAAGAAGAGCAGTAACACCAGAGGGCAGCAGCATAACCCGGTGAGTCAGGGAAGTAACGGTAAGCGCAAAGCTGATAATAATTTGGACTTTGTGGCTAATACCAATGCGCAGAATAATGGTTAGCGTCGAAAGGGTAAGCCGGCCCCACGGCTTGGGGGATCAGGCTTCAATCTTGAGCAGATGTTGAGTCAGCCCTGCCCGAGGCATGGTACACGTGAAAGGCCATCCACTCACCTTTGGAAGGATTGCTTCATCATGAAGGAGTACAAAAATTCCAATCTTTTTCAAAACAATCATGGGCCGGGTGGTGGCTCAGGATCCGGCTCTCAGGGCCCGAGTTATGGTGGTGGCGGTTCTAACACTAGATTCCAAGGTAATCAAGGCAATCATGGCAATCAGGGCGGTTTCCATCAACAGTCTGGTCAGGGCAACCAGCAGCAGCAGCATCAGTCAGGTTATCAGAATAACCCAAAGCAACTGAATAGTGGACATTACCACGTTTTCACCACGAGTTTATGCAAGCGGGATCAGAAGCTCCATAAAAGGGTTGTGAATGCCGTTGAGCCGGCAATTCCTCGTTACTTGCGATGGTCTGAGCAACCCATTGTGTGGAGTCGGGAGGATCACCCGCCCCGGGTTGACAATCCAGGTCATCTAGCTTTGGTTGTGGCACCTCAGGTTGGAGGGTACAAATTCACTAAGGTACTCATGGACGGAGGTAGCAGCATCAATATCCTTTATTATGGTACTTTCCGTCGTATGGGGTTGAGTGATAAAAATCTTAAGCCGTCCAATACTGTTTTCCATGGAGTGGTGCCTAGTAAGTCGGCGTATCCTGTAGGCAAGATTGCTTTGGAGGTCGCCTTTGGGGATGAATATGATTCCCGGGCTGAGACGTTGACCTTTGAGGTGGTCAAGATTCAAAGCCCATATCATGCTCTGTTTGGACGATCGGCTTATGCCAAATTCATGGCACGGCCTTGTTATGTCTATCTGCAGCTCAAGATGTCGGGTTACAAGGGTACTATCACAATGCATGGAAGCCTCTGTTGGAAAAGGCAGTGCCTAGGAGGCGCTTAGGCACGCCTAGGCGCTAGGCGATGGTCAAACGCCTCGCCTAGGGCATAAATGGAAGTCTAGGCAGGGTAAGCAACAAATTGTTTACCCAAGCGAGAAATCATGCCATATTGCACTAAAATGCCAAACATGACACATTCAAATGGTAGTAGCTGGTAGTTAACTTATTTATCTGCCCTAAATTAACATCAATACACATATAATAACCCCAATAACCCTGATAGTAGAAGCTATATTACCGCCTAGGTCGTGCCTAGGGCGCTTAAGCACCGCCTAGGCACTAGGCGAAGACCAACTGCCTCGCTTACGCCTACCGCTTTTTCCAACCTTGATGGAAGCCGGAAGATAGCTTTGGAATGCGAAGAAGGGGACGCGGCTTATGCTGAGTCCGTGTGTGCCACAGAGGAATTGAAGTTCTATAAGGATAATGTTGACCCGGCTGACATGACGTCTCTAAAAAAGCCAACCACGGAGCATGACCCGGCCTTGAGGTTTAAATCGGCAGATGACACCAAGCTAGTTGACTTCGTTCCTGGTGATTCATCTAAGCAGTTCAGCATCAGTGCTAATCTAGATCCGAAATAGGAAAGCGCGCTCATCGAGTTCATCCGTGAGAACCGGGACATCTTTGCATGGAAACCTTTTGACATGACAGGTGTACCGAGGGAACTCGCTGAGCACACTCTTAATATTGATCCCAAGTTTAAGCCTGTCAAGCAGTTTCTTCGTCGTTTCAATGAAGAGAGGCGTAAGGCTATTGGTGAGGAGGTAGCCCGGCTCTTGGCGGCTGGTTTTATTGTTGAAGTTTTTCATACGGAGTGGTTGGCTAACCCGGTCCTGGTACTTAAGAAGAACGACACTTGGCATATGTGTGTGGACTACGCAGATTTAAACAAGGCTTGTCCGGCTGATCCCTTTGCTCTCCCTCGTATTGATCAGATTATTGATGCTACAGTGGGTTGTGAGTGTTTGAGTTTTTTGGATGCTTATTCTGGGTATCATCAGATCAAGATGGCAGTTAAGGACCAGGAGAAGACAACTTTTATAACTCCCTTTGGAGCCTTCTGCTATGTGTCTATGCCTTTTGGGCTCAAGAGTGCCCAGGCGACTTACCAGCGCTGTTGCAGAATTGTCTTCATAATCAGATTGGGCGCAATGTTCATGCTTATGTGGATGATATTGTAGTGAAATCCAGAAAGAAGGAGACCTTGATAGACGATTTGAAGGAAACCTTTGATAACCTCCAGGTTTACAAGATGATGCTTAACCCGGCCAAGTGCATTTTTGGTGTGACGGTAGGCAAGCTCTTGGGTTTTCTGGTTTCTAACAGAGGCATTGAAGCTAATCCGGAGAAGATCAAAGCCATTACTTCTTTGGCTAAGCCGGCGTGTATCAACGATGTTCAACGTCTGGCGGGTCGTATTGCGGCCCTAAGCCGGTTCATAAGCCAGTTGGGCGAGAAGGCTATCCCTCTGTATCAGATGATGAAAAAGACAGATAATTTTGCCTGGAGCGACGCCGCTGATGCAGCATTTGAGGACTTGAAAAAGCAGTTGGTTGAGTCGCCCGTTCTTACTGCTCCCATTGATAAAGAGCCATTGTTGTTGTATGTGGCTGCTAATGCCCGGGTTGTCAGCATAGCTATTGTGGTGGAATGGAAGGAGACAGGCAAGGAATATCTGGTTCAAAGGCCAGTTTATTACATCAGTGAGGTACTCATTGAATCCAAGCAGAGGTATCCGCACTGGCAGAAGCTTGTATATGGAGTGTTCATGGCCAGCCGGAAGCTTAAGCAGTATTTTTTGGGTCATCCCATTACCGTGGTTAGTTCTGCTCCTTTAGGGGATATTATTCAAAACAGAGAAGCCACAGGTCGGATAGCTAAGTGGGCCATTGAGCTTGGACCTCATGGTCTGAAGTATATGCCTCGCACAGCCATCAAGTTTCAAGCATTAGTGGATTTCATCAATGACTGGACAGAGCTGCACATGCCTGAAGAAAAGCCAGATAACACGTATTGGACTATTTACTTTGACGGGTCCAGGCAATTGGAGGGCTCGGGGGCTGGAGTTGTGCTAGCTTCCCCTCGAGGTGATAAATTTTGTTATGTTCTCCGGTTGATGTTCCCTTGCACTAACAATGCAGCTGAATATGAGGCCTTACTCCATGGTCTTCGGATGGCTAAGCAGATGAGCTTAAGCCGGCTGAGGTGCTTTGGCGACTCAGACTTGGTAGCTCAGCAAGTTTCTGGTACTTGGGATTCTAAGGATCTACTCATGGCGGCTTATCGTCGAGAGGTTGATGCTATTGCGGGCCACTTCAAGGGTTATCAGGTTGAGCATATTGATCGAAGGAAGAACGAGGCGGCTGATGCTTTAAGCCGGCTTGGCTCTCAGCGTAACCTGGCGCCGCCTAATACTTTCTTAGATATTCTGTATAACCCCTCTGTCAAGTTGCCTACAGAGGAAGATCTTGCTATTCCTGACCCAGAAGCGCAATTGGTGGTGGCTCTTCATGTAATTCCTGATTAGACAGTTCCATATTTGGCATATATGACCCGGGGCGAGTTACCTGAGGATGAAACCTTAGCCAGGCAGATAACCCGGCGGTCCAAATCAATGACCATTGTCAATGGAGAGCTACATCATTGCAGTGTCACAGGGGCGGTTCAACGTTGTGTTTCACCCGAAGAAGGCCGTGAAATTCTGCGAGAGATTCATGAAGGAGATTGTGGTCACCATGCTGGCTCTAAATCTCTTGTTGCTAAGGCTTTTTGTCATGGATTTTATTGGCTGACGGCTCATGTTGATGTTGAAGACCTGGTCAGTAAGTGTGTTGGGTGTCAGAAATTTTCACGACGAGCCCATGTTCCGGCTCAAGAATTGAGGATGATTCCAATACCTGGCCGTTTGCAGTCTGGGGGGCTTGATATGGTTGGACCTTTCAAAAGGTCCAAGGATAAAAAAACGCACCTCCTGGTGGCAGTTGACAAATTTACAAAGTGGGTTGAGGCAGAGCCGGTCAGTAAATGTGATGCGGCAACGGCGGTTCAATTCATTAAAAAGGTCATTTTCCGTTTTGGCTTTCCCCACAGTATCATAACTGATAATGGCACTAATCTCTCCAAGGGAGCCATGAAAGAGTTTTGTCAACGTGAGCATATTCGACTTGATGTATCATTGGTGGCTCACCCCCAGTCCAATGGTCAAGTTGAGAGAGCCAATCAAGAAATTTTAAGAGGCATCAAGCCCCAGCTTATGGTTCCTTTGCAGAGGACACCGGGTTGTTGGGTAGAGGAGTTACCCTCAGCCATATGGAGTATCAGTACTACCCCCAACAGGTCTACGGGTTACACGCCCTTCTTCATGGTGTATGGAGCAGAAGCGGTTCTTCCCAGTGACATCCGTCACGACTCACCTCGCGTGGCGGCTTATGTTGAAGCTGATAATGAAAAAGCACGCCAGGATGCACTTGACCTGTTGGATGAGGAGCGTGACCTTGCGATGGCTCGTTCGGCGATTTACCAGCAAGATTTGCGCCGCTATCACAGCCGCCGGGTTAAGACCAAAACTTTTCATGAAGGTGATTTGGTGCTCCGGCTTATCCAGGATCAAACTGATATGCACGAGCTATCCCCACCTTGGGAAGGACCTTTTGTGGTCAGCAAGAATCTGAACAATGGGTCATACTACCTTATCGATGTTCGAAACCACAAGGATTCACGCACCTCGGACGAGGAGACCCGCCGGCCGTGGAATATTGCTCCTCTTCGGCCTTACTATACCTGAGCCACAGGCTCTTCTGATGTACATATTTTGATAATGTATATATTATGATCAATATAATAAAGCCGGCATCCCTGATAAAGAAGGGCCTCTGTCGTTTTCTCTTTAAATAATGAGTCTTTGGTCACTTGGGGGCTTCCGACTTATTAAGCGAAGTTATGATTACCCTTTGATCCAGCTTATATGCCATGATTATAAAAATACTTGGGGGCTTGCCACCCAGGTTAAAGGGACCAAAGAGAGTATGTTGCAAAGCACAACTCAAACATAGGTGCCCATTGAGCACACCTCAAAAATATTACATGGGGGCTCTTTGTTCAATGGACAAGAGTTTTTATGACCCTTGTAATAGGCTTAAAAGCCAGGTGTATTCACCTAAAAATCCGGGTTATCCTGCCTTTTTAAGTCTGCCACTCCGCCCAGGTAATCCTGGAATGACCCGCCGTACTTTTGACAAGTCAATCTTATACAGACCCTGAACTTGTCAGAGTTAAAACGACGATTGGTTATGTGAGGCCCGACTTATAAGGTTTGTATGAAGGTTTAACCCAGTGGTTGTGCGGCCCTTGAAAGCACTTGATTTTAAGGCCTGGCAGCCTATGAAACGCCTTGTTATCTTTTGTTTATTGGAATTTTTTTGAGGATTATCTTTTACATGTTAAAAACCAATGAGGTTTCTAATATTGCAAATATCCGGTGTTTATTAAACCCGGCCTAGCTTTGGACTACAAGTCGCCAGTATATGATAAGAACATATCCGGTGTTTGTTAAAACCCGACCTGGCTTTGGACTACAAGTCGCCAGTATATGATAAGAAAATATCCGGTGTTTGTTAAATCCGGCCTGGCTTTGGACTATAAGTCGCCAGTACATGATGATATTGAATTACTTGGAAGCATTATGCTCTAAGGTTTGGGATATTACCCCTTCCAGCTTATGACATCATAAGCCGGCAACATATGACAGTTGAGAAAGAGCATTGTTTGTTCAAATTTTTGGGTTGTCACCCTTACTACATTGGATGATAAGCCGGTAGTATAATCCAATATCAAAGGTATGATATATTTTATGATTACATATGGTTATGCTTAAACCGGCCCTGGTTATAAACGGTTTTAGTTACCAGTGGTCTTTGGGCATTATGACCCGTGCTGCGGTAAACCGCCAGGATATTTGTAATCTGTTTGTATGCAGGAACAGATTCAAATTGCTAAACACATAAGCACAAGTGGCAGATCTTAAATTGGCGGATTCATAGTATCACGCAAAACAAAATATGCGCGATGGCATAGCAGGTCAAGAGTTTAAGCTAGCCTATTACAAGGCATCTAATGGCCCAACGAGACTAAGTATTCATCAAAGTTATCAGTACAGCACTTCGGCTTATGATTGTTGGCGGGTTGAAGCTTCAGGATCTTCTTGCACCTCTTCTTCATCCTCAACTCCTTGCTTATCCATTAGCTGGAAGTCAGGCATAGCCCAGTTGATACCGGTCAACGCTCTAAACACAGCTTCATCGTCAATAAGATTTGATGGATCAATGTCAGGGGCAAAGGTGTGCTTACGAATCGGAGGAATAAGATCTGTTGGCTCATGAATCGGCGCAGCAATCTTCTTGTTGTCAGCATCATAAGCCGCGTGATATGAGGATAAGCTAGTTTCGTCAGCTAGTTTACTTGCTAACGGGCGCATAGCTCTTGCTATTTCTGTGAAGTCATCAACACTGAAGTCCGATCCATCTTCTTTAACGCTGGGACAGCCGTTGGCTAAATCCTCCGGGTCAAGATCGGCCTACCATGCTTTGGCCCGGCTTAAAGCAGTTAAAGCGCCAGCTCTGGCAGCTCCCCGTTTTAAGTCGTCAATTCTTTTGGCAGCACTGATAATTGCTTCAAAGTATCTTGGATAAGTGTGGAAGGAGTTTTCTTGTGCATTGTAGCATCAATGGTTCATTGAGCACCGGTATATAACTGCTCTACAAGAGTGTAGACAGCTTTAAGCCGGACGCGCATATCCGAGCCTAACTTAACGCTCTGAGAGCCTGTATCAGTAAAATTATGGGTAAACCGGCAGCCGTTTATCATATGATTGCTAAGAGGCAAGGGAGACATGTTCTTACCAAAGATGGCTGATGACATAATGTTGATTTGTTGCTTTAAGCCGGATAACTCTTCAGTCACCGGTTTAAGCGCAGTTTCATCTTCTTCTGCTCTTTTCAATAGAGCTACTTTCTCAGTTTCCCAGCCAGCTTTCTCAGAGTTGAAGTTCTGTTTTAACTGCTCAATAGTTTCCAAAGAAGATTTCAGTTCTGACTTGGCCTTGGATGTTTCCGATTGCTGAGTTTTGATGTTGGCCTTAAGATCATTAAGCTGTGAGTCTTTTCAGCCAATTCAGCCTGTAACATCAGCACACACAGACAAGCTTACGGTTATGACTACTCTTTGAAGTCCCAAGCACAATACAAGTATTACTCTTGGCACTTGGGGGCTAATGTATATTGCTCTTTTGAACAACCAAAATTTTGAAAGTCCCAAGCACAGTATAAGTATTATCCTTGGCACTTGGGGGCTAATGCATATTGCTTTGTTCCAAGCTATAATTATAACCCGGGAAAATGATGTCAGCCGGCTTATTAAGTCTACAGTTTGGGTTGTTAAATTTCAACAAATGATAAGTCTCAGCTTAACATAATTGTTAAGCCGATCCTCAGGGGCTACGGATGCAATGTTTATTTTTATTATTCAAAAGTCCCGGCTTAACATAATTGTTAAGCCGACCCTTGGGGGCTACATATGCAGAGTCGAAGTACTATTATCACAAGACCGACTACTAAGTTTTATCTATGCAATTATTGAAGTTCACCGCACATTCTATTCTATCATGTCCAGTATACTTGGCGGCTAAGGAAAATATACTTATATGAAAGGGATTGCAATATTTACCTCATAGCGTTCCTTCATCAAGTTCACTAAGCCGGCTTCGAAGTCACGACTGGTATATAGGCGATTCAAATAGTCGTAATGGAGGTCTTGGGCACTGAAATGAGTATAACTTTCCATGTCTACTTTCCACTTGCCTTTATCTTCAGCAGAAAGTTCTTCTTAGGCGTTGTGCCTGGATAAGGCAGTAGGATGACCCGGAGTTGTGAAACCATGGCCAGTAATGGTGACATCATCATCTTTTTCCTCCGCCGACTTAACAGGACTGGTTGTCCTGATAGGACTTGGCGGATTAGCATCAGACGGGTTATCATTCATTGGGTCAATATCAACATTATGATCTTGTGGTGGCAAATCATCAACAATGTTGTCAGTGATTGGCTGAGAAAGCTCTGGTTGTTGTTTTTCCGGCTCAGGTGGATTGGGATCATCGGCTGGCTTATTCAGTTTCGCCTTCTTACTAGGTTTAGCTTGGCCCCTGAAAAACAAGAAATAAAAAGAAATCAAGGTGATGACCAAGCACAAAAATTAGAGTAGTTGAAAATGGTCTTACCCAGGTACAGTCTTGAAAGCTGGAATTTGTGTTCCTGTTGACTCGCCAGAGGAGGAATGAGAAGTCCCCTGATAGTTTGAATCAGACGGGTTAAGAGGTTGTCGAAAATAACCCGCCTTGGGGTAAAGTATGTCAGAAATATGTAAGACCTCTGGACGGCATTTGCGTAATGGAGTGTTTGGTAACCCGGAAGAAGTAATCACGTTGCCGCTATGTCGGGTCGTTCGGCGAGCTTCATGTTGCTGTCTCTTCAAAAGAAAGTTTGGATCCAAGTGAGCTAGAGGGTGAGAAAATCTTACGTTCCGGCTTGCTTGACGGGTTTTCTGTGTTGGCAAAGGTTTTGAGCCAGAGGAAAGAATAATTACCTCTGCGTCACCTGCACGGCTAGCCTCTGCGTCGTCCTGGTAACAATCATTGTCAATGAGATGTATGAAAAAAGAGCCAAGTGAATCAAGTTCTACCTCTGACTCATGAATATCATCGTCATCGTCAATGTTTAACTCGGCAGATTCGGCAGTCTTCTTTTTGGAAGGTTTCTTGTTGACCTTGGTTTTGACACGAGGTGCTTTGGCCGGCCTATCTTGTGGTTTCCTCTTCCAAAATGGATCATCAGCCTGTTAAGATTGGAAAGATCATAAAGAGCATGTTAAGAATGAGGATTAACTAGGAGTTGAGCAATTCTTACGGCTGGTTGTGACACCCAAAATTTTATTTGGCCTTTTCAAAAAATTTATTTGACTTGAGGGAGGGGTTTTAAAAAATTTCTTCATAGGAACCCCCCCTTTCAAAATATTTTTTTGTGGCAAGAGTTTTATTTGGTTTCACCCAAGACTTGATTTTTGGTCTTGGAGATTCTTTCTTTTTAATTGGACTCAAACCAAAATGCTTTTCACTTGGGAAAAATGTCTTTTGAAAATTTCTTTGAAAATGCCCTATGGCTTTTAGAATGATCCTTTGCCACTTTCAACAAATCTCACTTGCCATGACCATAGTGCAAATCCACTCCCATAAACCTTCCCTCATCTTTGGATCATGATTTACTTCAAATCCAGCAAGTTGAACCTCTCCATATAATATTTCCCATTTATTTCTTATCAAAAACAATTTCTGCCTTATATCTTGATCCTTGGAGGTTTACAAAGGAACTACTCCTTCTGTTTTGATTTTTGCCCCCAAACCAATTTCCCTTCCTAGTCCTTTGAACCCTCAACCAAGATCCATGAAGATCCACTGGTCTCCAGTTCAAATTTTTCAAACTATACTTGCTGCAAGTTTGGACCAGATTTGCCAAATTTGATGAAATTCATTCAAATCCTTCTCCAAAAATTCTGAGAAAAATCAGGCAGCCTCTGGGTGCATTGAGAGGTCACCTCACCAAGTCCCAGCTCCAGGAAAAATTTTCTTCATACCAAATCATTTCATCGAACACCTTCAGAGCACTGTCAATGTCATGTTCAGTCAAATTCAGTTAACAGTGTCTGAACCACTGTCGTTTCTTCAGTGTCCGTTGCCAATCTCACCAGTGCCCCGGCGTCGCCGTGTTCCCTGTCCCCTCCCCCTTGTCCTCTGCACCGCACGAGCGCCTGGAAGCTTGCGGACGTCGGCGACGAGCAGCAGGAGGTGCGCCGCCCCGTGACCGACGCCAGCGGCGGCTTTGCGGCCGTCAGAAGAGAGGCGCAGCGCAGACGGCGCCGTCCGGCGCCGCCCAAGCCACCGGAGGTCGCCGCGTGGTCTTCCACTCCCCAGTGCGCGCTGCCACCCTCGTCGTGAACCGCTGGGCGCGGAGCGCGCTCTCTGCCGCCGCCGTGCCAGTACGGCGACCCCGACGAAGACCGACGCCATTACGCCATGCCCGACCGAGTTTAGCAGTGGAACGGGACCAGTAACTCCCACTGATGCTGCCTGGCCACCTAAACCCTCTGCCAAGCCACTGCCTCGCCGTAATCGCTCGCCGGAGATTTTCCGTTCACGGCCACCCCCTCGAGCCGCCTATAAATAGAGGCCCCGAGCTCCAGCTAGTACCCACACCACCTCTGCACTCCACCAAGACCCCGCCTAGCCACTGGAAGAGCCCCGGGGGGTCTCCTTCCTCAACTCCGGCCGCCGCGACCCGCCACGGGATCCAGCTCGATTCGCTCCCGTGCGTGCACCTCTGCCTCCCATCTCTTGCCAGTAGCTCTCTAGTGCATCCCTCCTTCTGACCCGCGCTTCAATTCGAAGTTTGCAGCACACCACCGGAGTTCCCCACCATCGCCCGAGCCGCCGTCCGCCGGAGAAAGTGTCGCCGTCGACGTGGTGCTCCCCGACGCCCAAGTCCACCACCCACCGACGCGGAAGGACACGCTGATACTCTTGGTACACTCCGATCTCCCTGACTCGCCGTGGTTCGACGCCGGCGACCACCGCAGCCTTCGGGCGCCGGCGAGGTTTTTCAAACCTGACATGTGGACCCCCCACGTCAGCCTCTCTTCTTTCACCCCCGAAGCGTTTTCTGTTGGCGCCTTCGGGCAGAGTACGTTTTCTCTGTGGGCTGGCGCGTTTCTATTCGAACCGTTTTCTGTTTTCTCAGTTAAGCCCCTGGAACTTTTCTGTTTCATTACAGATGAGTCCCTGGACAGAAACCCTTATAACTTTTTAATAAAAAGTGATTTTTGAGTGATTCTTTTTCTGACAGTCTTATAATTTTGTCTAGTTTTTTATGGGATTTATTTGAAAAAAATTTGGAACAACTTTTATGCACGCGTTGGTTTTCACGTTAGTATGCATTTTTCGCTATACCGTAGGTTCCGGGAGAGGTGACGGAGCCGCGAACTTCGCCGAGCTAGACTCCGACTTCTCCGAACCAGGCAAGCATGTTTGAACCTTTGATATGATAGGTGTTTTGCATGTTTGCGTGAAAGGTTGTGCATGGCATATGAGTATCGGTGAGTATCTCGTTGCATGTGAGGCAACTACCCGTGTGTTCCAAAGTTACTGTGATCTCTGATGAGAGATGGCCTAGTCATGTGGTGACATGAAGGGCAGTAAGGTGGTACTGTTGTAGCATGCCAGCCTTACGTCATCCGATTAATTCCGACGTTAACGTGGACGGAGTCACGTTATCGTTCTTCCCCCTTCCGTGCTACCACATGTTTTCTGCCAGAATGCGGTTTAGTAAGTTGGTAACCTCTTTCCGTGTACACACCAAACAGAGGGGCCGGGATGAGGGTTCCATGGCCCTGGATTAAAGCCAGTCATCCGGTCAGGGGGCATGGGTGTTTCCGGTTGGGACCGAGAGGGGGGCACCCCTTAGAGCGCGCGTATAGAAATTTGATCCCATGCTACGCGAGGTTGTAGCCTCCCCGTCTCAAGGTTTTTCTTGAACGTTGCCGAGGGTGATTCCTGGCTTCGGAATGTTGAATGGGTGTGTACTGGTTAGATGTGTTTCTTCCAAAACACCGTAAACGGAACTAGTCCCCGTGACTACTGAAATCCGTTGGCTGTGGTTAAAGTACAAACTCTGCAGAGTCAAATCCTTCCGAGTCATCGTATCCAAGGTCAAGTATCGTGATCAGTGTATCCATATCTATGTCAAGTCCTCGTGGTATTATCCCCGGTAACCAAACTGAGTGGTAAACTTGGTTAAACATTTTTCCTAAGGATGGACTAACCCCTGTTATTTACCTCATACTTGATTATTCCTTGTTATGATTTAAATTCTTGAGCTACTAAGGTATTAAGTTATGAACCCTTTATGTGATGTCGCTCAGACGTCCGACTGTGGCATGTTTGTTATTTACTTCTGATATAAGCCCTTTATGTGATGTCGCTCAGACGTCCGACTGTGGCACTTATGTTATTTACTTTTGATATAAGCCCTTTCTGCGATGTCGCTCAGACGTCCGACTGTGGCACGCACTATCTTTTATTTTCTATTATAAGCCCTTTATGTGGTGTCGCCCTGACGCCCGACTGCGGCATTGTTATTCTTGCATTTTCCTCTCGAGGAGTCATTCAGACCCTCGTTTGGCACCCAGTATTTATTTTGGGATTTCGGGAGGACTACCGCCCGACTTCTCTTTTATTTCCCATGCATTATTGTCTCGATGTCTGAATGCACTTGTTAACCTGTTCATATGCTCCATGCTTACATTTGTTATATCTTATGTCCGAACTGTCTTGCGAGTACTTTCATAGTACTCACCTGGCTTGTTGATTTGGCCAGATGTTGACGAAGGCGATCTCATGGATGAAGAGTTTGATAGTGAGTCCGACGCCTAGAGGAGTCCCAGTCAGTCCCGTGCGATCCTGGATATTGGTCACTTGTATTATATACGCTTCCGCCACCCGCAATAAGTCTCCTCGAGCCTCACTCCGACGCTCGAAGAGCTGTAGTTTTCAGGAGTCATATCACCCACTCCGCGGTGATATTTCCACCACCGTTGTTATCGTGAGTTAGTAGTTATGCCACCCTATCCGCCGTTATGTTTTATCGGCGTACATGTAATAAATTGTTGAGCAGTCTCCGCTCAACCTTGTATTATATTCAGTACTCCTGGTATTTTTTCTTCTGTGACCAAGATATTGTCTACCAGTGAGAAGGAATTCTTCTTTACTGGTCCGTAAAAGGGATTGGTCTCTCAATAAATATTTTATTGAAAAACCGGTCGTGACAAGCTTGGTATCAGAGCCAGGCTGACTGTAGGAAGCCACTAGGTGCGATCGCTAATCGGTTATTAGCGTCTTTTGTGCTTTTTCAGCATTTTGCAATTGTAGCTATTTTCTGTTGGTCATCATAAATTTATGACTTGACTACTCAGAATTTTTGCCTACTTTTGTAGATGGCTGGCAGCAACTGCGAGACTCGAGTGTTCACGAACGTGCCCGAGGGGTTTGTCAAACTCCTCGTCTCCATCACCAAGCTCGCGATCGGGCCAGCGACTCGTCCGGAGTTCACGCTTTACCAGCACAAGCTCAGCGACGACGTGTCTATGCACCAAGCCGTGGTGCAATTCAAGGGAGGACGTTCTGCATCTCGCCACTTCCGTTTTGTGGGAAGGGCCATGCCTACGGAGAGGCATGCCATGCAGATGGCTGCCCGGGAGGCGATAGCTCGCCTTCGGGACATCCTTCCTATGATGAAGACTCGTCGCTACCGCTACCTCCCATGCCATGTGCCATATACTTGTCACTATGCATTCGCCTGCCATCGGGGAGAGCGAGATGAAGCCATCGAGATGGTTGTGGAGTATCTCAAGGATCTGGAGGAGTCTTTCGACAACCTCGTGGACGATCTTGTGGCTGCCCGGATGGACTTAGTTCGGGGCGGTCCTGCCTGCAGGAAGGAGCTTCTCCACACGGCACTGCCTCTGACATTCGTCTCGTCTTCAGCCTCTTATGCACCGGCCATTTTGGCCACTGCTCGCCGTCTGCCTACCACTGAGGAGTTCGACAGAGTCATCGCTCCTACTCCAGTCAGAGCTGCACCGCCTGCAACACCCGCACTACCGCCTGTCGCACCCGCGCCATCTCCGCAGCGCAGTGTTACGCGCCAGGAGCCTGCTAGAGAGGAGGTGGAGGTTGAATCTCCTGCACCGCTGAGTCTTGCCCTCGGCAAGGGAAAGGACATCGTCACCATCTCCGACTGAGAGCGCCGAGTAGCCGCGCGTTATGTCTGCTTGTATGATGTGTTTTATCTGTACGCTAGTTTGTAGTAGTGTGTTCGCTGCATTCCGGAGGAGTGTGCTAGTCTAAATAACATGTCAGGATTGTGTACGCACATCCTGAGTGCTGTATCGTGTGTTTGCTTTTCGCGTGTAAGATTGTGTTAAGCAGTTCTTCTCCGTGCGAAATCGTTTATGTTTCTTGAAAAATCTTGAGGTCTTTTAAATTTTTGCCTTTGCAAGATTTTCCTTGTGCCACACAGTTCTTCTCATGAGTTTTGCAAAATAATACCCCAGACTGGAAAAATGTCTCGTCCGTGGACTCGTTCCATGCCCAATCAGCCAGAAGAAGTTTATGGGACACAGACTAGCAACAACTTCACTCAGGGACAGTCCAGTCAACAGGACAGCGAAGCAGCCCTGTCTCAAGTATGCCGTCTCTTCGAACAAAGCCAGCAACAGCACCAAGAGATGATGAATCACGTCATCAATATGGGAAATCACCGTGAGCCGTACCAACCCCACTCCAAGTTATCTGAGTTACAGAAGACTCGCCGTCCAACTTTTGCTCACACTGATAGGCCGCTGGAAGCCGATGACTGGCTTCGTGACATCGAGAGGAAGCTGATTATTGCTCAGTGCTCAGATAATGAGAAGGTGCTTTATGCACCACACTACCTTACTGGAGCAGCTGCAGCATGGTGGGAGAACTTCCTACACATGCATCCCAGTGAACACAACATCACCTGGGAAGAGTTCAAGGAAGGCTTCCGTGGGGCACACATCCCCCGGAGCATCATAAAAATCAAGAAGAGAGAATTTGATGACCTCAAGTAAAGAGGCATGTCAGTGACCGAATACAACGGTCAGTTTACCCAGCTATCTCGTTATGCCTACGACGAGCACATGACAGAGAACAAGAGGATGGAAAAGTTCTTGGACGGTCTGGCACCGGCACTAAGATGCCAACTGGTTGTACACACTTTCCCGGATTTTAAAACTCTGGTTGACAAGGCCATCACCTTGGAGAATGAGCGTCGTAGTCTGGAAGATATCCATAAGCAAAAGAGGGATAAGACGACCCTTGCTCGCAACAACCGAAGCAAGACTGATGTTCAGAGGACTGAAGCAAGGAAATCCACAACTACTGCTGTAAGGCCAACCAGACAGTTTCATTCCAGGGACAAGGACTTCTCATACCATCCAGGGGTCACATGCTATGCTTGTGGTGAAGAAGGGCACTATGCTAAATAGTGCCCAAAGCCGAGGAACTCGGCCCCCAAGCCGAACAATGGTGGGAATAATCCAGCCCCCAAGCGCAACAATTTCAATCCCAACAACAACCACAGGAAGGGTCACCTGAACCATGTGACCAGGGAAGAAGCGCAGAATGCCCCAGACATCGTGCTCGGTACGTTCCCTGTCAACACAGTACCTGCCACGGTTTTGTTTGATTCTGGAGCTTCCCATTCGTTCGTTTTGAAGAATTTTGTTTTGCAACATGGTTTTCCGATACTTCCCTTGGAAAAATCTATGATCATCAAGTCCCCCGGAAATAAGCAGACCGCTCAGAGTTACTGCCAAGGGGTGATCATTGAGTTCGAAGGACTACAGTTCCAAGCTAATCTCATCGTGTTGGAAAATAAAGGACTGGATGTCATTTTAGGGATGGACTGGTTGACCACCAACAAAGGATTCATTGACTGTTTCAATCGGACCGTGATACTCACTCACCATCACGGCAAGACAATAAAGGTTACAGCTCAAGAAAGGCCACGGTCACGGCAACCAAAGCTGAACAAAGTGGACATTTCAGAACTGAGAAAAGTTCCAGTGGTATGCGAGTTTCCTGACGTATTTCCTGAAGAACTACCAGGCATGCCACCAGACCGAGAGATAGAGTTCAGCATTGAACTAGCACCTGGCACCGCTCCCATCTATAAGAAACCTTATAGAATGGCACCCTCAGAATTGGTGGAGTTGAAGAAGCAGATAAAGGAATTATTGGACAAAGGATTTATTCGAGCCAGCTCCTCACCATGGGGTTCGCCAGTATTATTCGCCAAGAAAAAGGATGGGACACTGAGACTGTGTATAGACTATCGAGCTCTCAATATGGTCACCATCAAAAACAAATATCCGATGCCACGGATAAATGATTTGTTTGACCAGCTCGCACAAGCCAAGGTGTTCTCAAAAATTGATTTGAGATCGGGATATCATCAATTGAAAGTACGGACAGAAGATATCCCTAAGACAGCATTCACCTCCAGATACGGATTATATGAGTTCACAGTGATGCCTTTTGGACTAACGAACGCCCCCGCATATTTCGTCCACCTCATGAACAAAGTGTTCATGAAATTCATGGACAAATTTGTTGTGGTGTTCATCGACGATATTCTGGTTTACTCAAGGACACCAGAAGAGCATGCTGAGCATCTCAGAATTGTCTTGGGAGAATTAAGGAAACATCAGTTGTACGCCAAATTTAGCAAGTGTGAATTTTGGCTAAGGCAAGTTGGTTTCCTAGGCCATATATTGAACCAAGAAGGCGTGGCCGTAGACCCAGAAAAAGTCAAAGCCATACTTGACTGGAAGCCACCTGCCAACGTGACAGATGTGTGGAGTTTCCTGGGAATGGCCGGATATTACAGAAGATTTATTGAAGGATTCTCCACTGTGGCAAAACCAATGACCCAGTTGCTCAAGAAAGACAAGAAGTTTGTATGGACGGAAGCATGTGAGAAAAGCTTCCAAGAGCTTAAGAAGAAGCTAACAACCACACCGGTCTTAACCGTGCCAGACATACTCAAGAGTTTTGAAGTATATTGTGACGCGTCCCGAAAGGGCCTCAGATGTGTGCTGATGCAGGATGGCAAGGTTGTCGCGTATGCTTCCAGGCAGCTACGGAGGCATGAGGAAAACTATCCAACACATGACTTGGAGCTAGCAGCGGTCATACATGCACTCAAGGAGTGGAGGCACTTTCTGTTGGGAAATCGTTGTGAAATATATACGGACCATAAGAGCCTTAAATATATTTTCACACAACCAGAGCTAAATTTACGCCAACGACGCTGGTTGGAATTGGTCAAGGACTATGATGTCGGCATTCACTACCATCCAGGGAAAGCAAATGTAGTGGCTGATGCCCTTAGTCGAAACCCCAGCCCGGACAACGACGGTCCGCAAAACTTGAGGCCTGAGTTTCAGCAAGAGTTCGCTAGGCTCAACATGGTGTTAGTCTCTGAGGGCACCGTATCAAATCTGGAGATACAACCCACCCTAGTGGAACAAATTAAGAAGGCTCAACAGGGACATCCCAGCATCGAAGGTATAAAGAAGAAAATGAACCTTGGTAAGGCTTCAGAGTTCGTCACAGACAGTGAAGGAATATTATGGTACGGAGACAGACTTTGCGTACCTAACATTGAGGAACTCAAGCAACAAATCCTAACCGAAAGCCACACCGCTCCATACTCGATCCATCCTGGAGGAACCAAAATGTACAAAGACATTCAGGAAAGATTTTGGTGGCACGGTATGAAAAGAGATATAGCCGCATTTATTGCTTGTTGCGATTCATGTCAGCGCATCAAGGCCGAACATCAAAAGCCAGCAGGGCTACTCCAGCCAAACAGGATACCGGAGTGGAAATGGGATGAAATAGGAATGGACTTCATCGTCGGACTACCTCGATCACAACGCGGAAATGACGCCATATGGGTCATCACAGACCGACTAACCAAGGTTGCTCATTTCATTCCCGTGAAGACTACCTACTCCACACAAAGGCTGGCCAAGCTTTATCTCTCCCGTATAGTTTGTTTGCATGGAGTCCCAAAGACTATAATATCCGACCGAGGCACCCAATTTGTCTCCAAATTTTGGGATCACCTGCAACAAGCTCTGGGCACGCAACTAGCTTTCAGTACAGCGTACCACCCTCAGACTGATGGACAAACGGAACGTGTGAACCAAATCCTAGAGGATATGCTGAGAGCCTGTGTGCTCACCTATGGATCCAGTTGGGAAGAGAGTTTGCCGTATGCCGAGTTTGCCTACAACAACAGTTACCAAGCCAGCTAACAAATGGCACCCTTTGAAGCATTGTACGGACGGAGGTGTCGTACCCCACTGAATTGGTCAGAAACAGGTGACAGCCGTATCTTCGGACCAGACATGCTTAAAGAGGCCGAGGAAAAAGTTAAGCAGATCAGGGACAGACTCAAGACAGCGCAAAGCCGACAAAAGAGCTACTACGATCAAAAACATCGTGAGGTCAGCTTTGAACCCGGTGATTCCGTATACCTCCGAGTATCTCCTATGAGGGGTCTGCAACGGTTCAAAATTAAGGGGAAGCTACCCCGAGATTTATCGGACCGTTCTGTATAATTGCACGAAGAGGCACGGTAGCCTACCAACTAGACCTACCCAAGGAGCTGTCAGACGTCCATGACGTGTTCCACGTCTCACAATTGAGAAAATGTGTAAGTAACCCGGAGAAACATGTACCTCATGAAAGCATTGATATACAACCAGATCTCACCTACAGAGAGAGGCCAGTAAAGATTTTGGAAGAGTCTGAAAGGAAGACCCGTCAGAAAACTACAAAAAAATTCAGAGTTCAGTGGAGCAACCACACTGAGGATGAAGCTACATCGGAAAGGGAAGATTTTCTCAAGGCAGAGTATCCATATCTATTCGAGGATCAGCTGAAATCTCGAGGACGAGATTTTTCCTAAGGGGGTAGGTGTTGTGACACCCAAAATTTTATTTGGCCTTTTCAAAACTTTTATTTGACTTGAGGGAGGGGTTTTAAAAATTTTCTTCATAGGAACCCTCCCTTTCAAAAAAAAAAATTTGTGGCAAGAGTTTTATTTGGTTTCACCCAAGACTTGATTTTTGGTCTTGGAGATTCTTTCTTTTTAATTGGACTCAAACCAAAATGCTTTTCACTTGGGAAAAATGTCTTTTGAAAATTTCTTTGAAAATGCCCTATGGCTTTTAGAATGATCCTTTGCCACTTTCAACAAATCTCACTTGCCATGACCATAGTGCAAATCCACTCCCATAAACCTTCCCTCATCTTTGAATCATGATTTACTTCAAATCCAGCAAGTTGGACCTCTCCATATATTTATTTCCACTTATTTCCTATCAAAAACAATTGCTGCCTTCTATTCTAGCTCTTGGAGATTTTCAAAGGAGATACCCTTTCTGTTTTGATTTTTGTCCCCAAACCAATTTCCCTTCCTAGTCCTTTGAACCCTCAACCAAGATCCATGAAGATCCACTGGTCTTCAGTTCAAATTTTTCAAACTATACTTGCTGCAAGTTTGGACCAGATTTGCCAAATTTGATGAAATTCATTCAAATCCTTCTCCAAAAATTCTGAGAAAAATCAGGCAGCCTCTGGGTGCATTGAGAGGTCACCTCACCAAGTCCCAGCTCCAGGAAAAATTTTCTTCATGCCAAATCATTTCATCGAACACCTACTGGACACTGTTTTTATAAGGTTCAGTCAAATTCAGTTAACAGTGTCTGAACCACTGTCGTTTCTTCAGTGTCCGTTGCCGATCTCGCCAATGCCCCGGCGTCGCCGTGTTCCCTGTCCCCTCCCCCTTGTCCTCTGCACCGCACGAGCGCCTGGATGCTTGCGGGCGTCGGCGACGAGCAGGAGGAGGTGCGCCGCCCCGTGACCGACGCCAGCGTAGACGGCGCTGGCCAGCGCCGCCCAAGCCACCGGAGGCCGCCGCGTGGTCTTCCACTCCCCCATGCGCGCTGCCACCCTCGTCGTGAACCGCTAGGCGCGGAGCGCGCTCTCTGCCGCCGCCGTGCCAGTACGGCGACCCCGACGAAGACCGACGCCATTATGCCATGCCCGACCGAGTTTAGCAGTGGAACGGGACCAGTAACTCCCACTGATGCTGCCTGGCCACTTAAACCCCCTGCCAATCCGCTGCCTCGCCGTAATTGCTCGCCGGAGATTCTCTGTTCACGGCCACCCCCTCGAGCCGCCTATAAATAGAGGCCCCGAGCTCCAGCTAGTACCCACACCACCTCTGCACTCCACCAAGACCCCGCCTAGCCACTGGAAGAGCCCCGAGGGAGTCTCCTTCCTCAACTCCGGCCGCCGCGACCCGCCACGGGATCCAGCTCGATTCGCTCCCGTGCGTGCACCTCTGCCTCCCATCTCTTGCCAGTAACGCTCTAGTGCATCCCTCCTTCTGACCCGCGCTTCAATTCGAAGTTTGCAGCACACCACCGGAGTTCCCCACCATCGCCCGAGCCACCGTCCGCCGGAGAAAGTGTCGCCGTCGACGTGGTGCTCCCCGACGCCCAAGTCCACCACCCACCGACGCGGAAGGACATGCTGATACTCTTGGTACACTCCGATCTCCCTGACTCGCCGTGGTTCGACGCCGGCGACCACCGCAGCCTTCGGGCGCCGGCGAGGTTTTCAAACCTGACATGTGGACCCCCCACGTCAGCCTCTCTTCTTTCACCCCCGAAGCGTTTTCTGTTGGCACCTTCGGGCAGAGTGTGTTTTCTCTGTGGGCTGGCGCGTTTCTATTCGAACCGTTTTCTGTTTTCTCAGTTAAGCCCCCGGAACTTTTCTGTTTCATTACAGATGAGTCCCTGGACAGAAACCCTTATAACTTTTTAATAAAAAGTTATTTTTGAGTGATTCTTTTTCTGACAGTCTTAAAATTTTGTCTAGTTTTTATGGGATTTATTTGAAAAAAAATTGGAACAACTTTTATGCACACGTTGGTTTTCACGTTAGTATGCTTTTTCGCTATACCATAGGTTCCGGGAGAGGTGACGGAGCCACGAACTTCGCCGAGCTAGACTCCGACTTCTCCGAACCAGGCAAGCACGTTTGAACCTTTGATATGATTAGTGTTTTGCATGTTTGCGTGAATGGTTGTGCATGGCATATGAGCATCGGTGAATATCTCGTTGCATGTAAGGCAACTACCCGCGTGTTCCGAAGTTACTATGATCTCTGATGAGAGATGGCCTAGTCATATGGTGACATGAAGGGCAGTAAGGTGGTACTGTTGTAGCATGCCAGCCTTACGTCATCCGTTAAAATTCCGACGTTAACGTGGACGGAGTCACGTTACCATTCTTCCCCCTTCCGTGCTACCACATGTTTTCTGCCAGAATGCGTTTAGTAAGTTGGTAACCTCTTTCCGTGTACACACCAAATAGAGGGGCCGGGATGAGGGTTCCATGGCCCTGGATTAAAGCCAGTCATCCGGTCAGGGGGCATTGGTGTTTCCGGTCGGTACCGAGAGGGGGGCACCCCTTAGAGCGCGCGTATATAAATTTGATCCCATGCTACGCGAGGTTGTAGCCTCCCCGTCTCAAGGTTTTTCTTGAACGTTGCCGAGGGTGATTCCTGGCTTCGGAATGTTGAATGGGTGTGTACTGGTTAGATGTGTTTCTTCCAAAACACCGTAAACGGAACTAGTCCCCGTGACTACTGAAATCCGTTGGCTGTGGGTAAAGTACAAACTCTGCAGAGTCAAATCCTTCCGTGTCATCGTATCCAAGGTCAAGTATCGTGTTCAGTGTATCCATATCTATGTCAAGTCCTCGTGGCATTATCCCCGGTAACCAAACTGGAGTGGTAAACTTGGTTAAACATTTTTCCTAAGGATGGACTAACCCCTGTTATTTACCTCATACTTGATTATCCCCTTGTTATGATTTAAATTCTTGAGCCACTAAGGTATTAAGTTATGAAGCCCTTTATGTGATGTCGCTCAGACGTTCGACTGTGTCATGTTTGTTATTTACTTCCGATATAAGCCCTTTATGTGATGTCGCTGAGACGTCCGACTGTGGCACTTATGTTATTTACTTTTGATATAAGCCCTTTCTGCGATGTCGCTCAGACGTCCGACTGTGGCACGCACTATCTTTTATTTTCAATTATAAGCCCTTTATGTGGTGTCGCCCTGACGCCCGACTGCGGCATTGTTATTCTTGCATTTTCCTCTCGAGGAGTCATTCAGACCCTCGTTTGGCACCCAGTATTTATTTTTGGGATTGCGGGAGGACTACCGCCCGACTTCTCTTTTATTTCCCATGCATTATCGTCTCGATGTCTGAATGCACTTGTTAACCTGTTCTTATGCTCCATGCTTACATTTGTTATATCTTATGTCCGAACTGTCTTGCGAGTACTTTCATAGTACTCACCTGGCTTGTTGATTTGGCCAGATGTTGACGAAGGCGATCTCATGGATGAAGAGTTTGATAGTGAGTCTGACGCCTAGAGGAGTCCCAGTCAGTCCCGTGCGATCCTGGATATTGGTCACTTGTATTATATACGCTTCCGCCACCCGCAATAAGTCTCCTCGAGCCTCACTCCGACGCTCGAAGAGCTGTAGTTTTCAGGAGTCATATCACCCACTCCGCGGTGATATTTTCCACCACCGTTGTTATCGTGAGTTAGTAGTTATGCCACCCTATCCGCCATTATGCTTTTATTGGCGTGTTTGTAATAAATTGTTGAGCAGTCTCCGCTCAACCTTGTATTAAATTCAGTACTCCTGGTATTTTTCTTTTGTGACCAAGATATTGTCTACCAGTGAGAAGGAATTCTTCTTTACTGGTCCGTAAAAGGGATTGGTCTCTCAATAAATATTTTATTGAAAAACCGGTCATGACACTGGTGTGTTGTTGACGGTGCAGAAAGGACTAAGTCCAGTTTTGTTGCACTCTTTCACAGGCTCATTCAACAGTTTTTTGGTGGCTTCAATAACTTCAGCTTCAGTTAGCTGAATATCACAATGGCGCTGAGGATCTTTAACATCACCAGTATATTTGCACATTAAGCCGGGGCGGCGGCTTAATGGCAAGATATCCCAAGACAACCAACATCGGAAAAAATCAACGTCAGTTAAGCCGTTGGCCATAAAGGCTCGAAGCTTTGAGAAAGCAGGTGCATACATAGCCCGTTCCTTTGCGTCAAGACATTGGGGAAGTGGGTGGTTGTTGTTAAGCCAGTGCTCACGGTAACCCGGCACAGGATTTTCACCAGTTGGAGAGGTATCTTTAACATAGAACCAAGTCTGGTTCCAGTCTTTGGGGTGGCTATGCAGCTTGGCGCGAGGAAAACTGACATCTTTCATCTTCTGAATAATGACTCCACCAAGTTCTTAGCATGGCCCATCAACAAATTTAGTCTGGCGGTTTAAATAATAGAATTCCCTGAATAGATCAACCGTAGGCTCTTCTTGAAGATAGGCTTCACAGAATACTTGAAAGTTGCAAATATTAGACACGGAGTTGGGTCCGATGTCTTGAGGATGCAGTTGGAGGAAATGAAGCACATCACGGAAATTTTTTGAGCCGGGAGGGCTGAACCCCCGACCCAAGTGATCAGTAAAAATGATTACTTCTCCTTCTTTGGGTTGAGGAGGGACTTCATCACCAGGAGCTCTCCAGTGGATATCCTCCTTTTTGGCTAAGGCGCCAGTGGCAACATAATTGTTCAGTTCTTCCTCGGTTACCCGGGATTTGACCCAATTGCAAGAAGTATATGTCTTAGCCATTTCTGAAAAAAATATTACGCCAGTTTAAGGTCACATGCTTCAGCCGGCTCATGATTCAAGGACAAACAATAATGAAGCACGACTAGGTATTAAGCCGGAGCGTGATACCACAAGATTACTGAAAGACTATTGGCGGCTTAAGAGGGGACTAATGATACCTGGCGGGTTACTATTTTTCAATTAAGCCGCCTATACCAATGTTGAAAGAGCAGATCTACGGATGAAGCAAAATGGCTAAGTGTTCAGAAAAAGATTTTTCACAGATTGATGCGATAATTTTGGATTTGCGGCGCATCAGATAAATGGAAAATATTTAGACCTAAATTACGGTGCTTGAGCAATTCCTAAGATCCAGACGAGTTTTTCGTTTGACATGAGATGCCCTGATAGTGAAAATAAGTACTATGAATATTACCGCGCAGGAAAGATACCAAGCTCAAATCAAAAAGGAGTGCTATAGCAAAGAACGAGGAAGAACTTTGATGAACTCTGTCGAAACCCTAATGGATCTATATGGAAAGGAAGAAGAAGGACTAACCGGGGTTGTTGAGCAGCGGAGGTGCGCGGATGAAATCTGGACCGAACAGGTTGATGCAGCGGCCGTCGTCGGAGCAGAGGTGAAGGTTGGCGGCGGCGGCGGAGCTTGCGTGCTAGGGCGTCACGAGGAAGAAGACAAGACAAAGAGGAATGGGGGAGTGAAAGGGACCCCCGGCCCTATTTATAAGGCAAATGGATAAATGACAAGCACAGGAACCGAGGAGGCCAAAAAATGGATATGTGACAATGCAGACGCCTCGATTTGCGGAGATTCATTAAAACTAAGGAGATACATTAAAGATTTTGGCTTTGTATAAAATAAATGACAGGTGACGTCACGGCGGGTTATCATGGTTCTAGAGGATGACGTCATGGCGAGTTACCAGTTTTCGCGAAGGTAATGAAGAAGGAATTTTTCCAAGTGTTGAAGATTGATGTGAACAAGTTCAAATCAACCTGGGGCCTAATGTTGGGGATATAACTATTGAGTTAACCCGCCCAGGAGGGGCCGGGTTAACTCCTGGCGACTCACAAGACAAAGCCCATGAAGGAACTGAAGATGGTGGTTCATGATGGTGACTTATGAAGAGCCCAAGGCCCAAGGGCGGCTTAAGGCCCGTAGGTATAAACCGCCATATGTGTATGACTAGTATTATAAGGAAATTGTAGTTAAGTCACCGGGCCGGATACGTTTATAAGCCGGCTAGGACTCCGTAAGCCACCGGGCGTCAACCTGTATATATAAAGGGATTACCCGGCCGCGAGTTAAGGGCAAGAAACAAGAGATTGAAAGCTAGGTCAAGCATATTCGCTCCCTGGTAATCGAAACACAAGCAATACCACCTCAAACTGGACTAGGCCTTTACCTTCACCGCAAAGGGCCGAACCAGTATAAACTCCCTGTGTCCTTTGTCCAGTTTTAACCCCTTTAAGATAATCTCGTTGCGATGGCTCCACGACTAAGTCCTCACACTAGGACATCTGCCGTGACAATCTCACGACAGATCCCATCTCACATTTCATGGCCTCAAGCCATTCCACGGAATCTGGGCTCATCATCGCTTCCTCATAGTTCATAGGTTCGTCATGGTCAAGTAACATGACCTCCAGAACAGGATTACTATACCACTTTTGTGCGGATCTTACTCTGGTTGACCAGAAGTTTCATGATCATCATCATTAGCTTCCTCGCTAATTGGTGTAGGAATCACGGGAACTGATTTCTGTGATGAACTACTTTCCAATAAGGGAGAAGGTACAACTACCTCATCAAGTTCTGCTTTCCTCCCACTCACTTCTTTCAAGAGAGACTCCTTCTCTAGAAAGGATCCAATCTTAGCAACAAAGAGCTTGCCTTCGAATCTGTGATGGAAGGTGTACCCAATAGTTTCTTTTGGGTATCCTATGAAGACACATTTCTCCAATTCGGGTTCGAGCTTATCAGGTTGAAACTTTTTCACATAAGCATCGCAGCCCCAAGCTTTAAGAAACGACAACTTGTGTTTCTTGCCAAACTACAGTTCATATGGTGTCATCTCAACGGATTTAGATGGTGCCCTATTTAACATGAATGAAGTTGTCTCTAATGCACAACTCCCAAAACGATAGTGATAAAACGGTAAGATACATCATAGATCGCACCATATCTAATAAAGTACGGTTATGACGTTCGGACACACCATTACGCTGTAGTGTTCCAGGTGGCGTGAGTTGCGAAACTATTCCACATTGTTTCAAATGAAGACCAAACTCGTAACTCAAATATTCGTCTTCACCATCAGATCGTAGAAACTTTATTTTCTTGTTATGATGATTTTCCACTTCACTCTGAAATTCTTTGAACTTTTCAAAAGTTTCAGACTTATGTTTCATCAAGTAGATATACCCATATCTGCTCAAAACATCTGTGAAGGTCAGAAAATAACGATACCCGCCGCGAGCCTCAACACTCATCGGATCGCATACATCAGTATGCATTATTTCCAATAAGTCAGTTGCTCGGTCCATTGTTCCGGAGAACGGAGTTTTAGTCATCTTGCCCATGAGGCATGGTTCGCAAGCATCAAGTGATTCATAATCAAGTGATTCCAAAATCCCATCAGCATGGAGTTTCTTCATGCGCTTTACACCAATATGACCTAAACGGCAGTGCCACAAATATGTTGCACTAACATTATCAACTTTGCATCTTTTGGCATCAATATTATGAATATGTGTATTACTATGATTGAGATTCAATAAACCATTCATCTTGGGTGTATGACCACAGAAGGATTTATTCATGTAAACAGAATAAGAATTATTCTTTGACTTAAATGAATAACTGTATTGCAATAAACATGATCCAATCATATTATGCTCAACGCAAACACCAAATAACATTTATTTTAGGTTCAACACTAATCCCGAAGGTAAAGGGAGTGTGCGATGGTGATCTTATCAACCTTGGAATCACTTCCAACACACATCGTCACCTTGCCCTCAACTAGTCTTTGTTCATTTTGTAACTCCTGTTTCGAGTTACTAATCATAGCAACTGAACCAATATCAAATACCCAGGGGCTACTATGAACACTAGTAAAGTACACATCAATAACATGTATATCATATATATATATATATATTTGTTCACTTTGCCATCCTTCTTATCCGCCAAGTATTTGGGGCAGTTATGCTTCCAGTGACCATTTCCTTCGCAGTAGAAGCACTCAGTTTCAGGCTTGGGTCTAGCTTTGGGCTTCTTCATAGGAGTGGCAACTTGCTTGCCATTCTTCTTGAAGTTCCCTTTCTTTCCCTTGCCCTTTTACTTGAAACTAGTGGTTTTGTCAACCATCAACATTTGATGATTTTCTTGATTTCTACCTTTGTTGATTTCAGCATGACGAAGTGCTCGGGAATTGTTTTCGTCATCCCTTGCATATTATAGTTCATCACGAAGTTCCAGTAACTTGGTGATAGTGACTAGAGAACTCTGTCAATCACTATTTTATCTGGAACATTAACTCCCACTTGATTCAAGCGATTGTAGTACTCAGAAAATCTGAGCACATGCTCACTGGTTGAGCTATTCTCCTCCATCTGGTAGGCAAAGTACTTGTCAGAGGTCTCATACCTCTCGACTCGGGCATGAGTCTGAAATACCTATTTCAGCTCTTGGAACATATTATATGCTCCGTGGCGTTCAAAACATTTTTGAAGTCCCGGTTCTAAGCCGTAAAGCATGGCGCACTAAACTATCAAGTAGTTATCATATCGAGCTTGCCAAACGTTCATAACGTCTGCATTTGCTCCTGCAATAGGTCTGTCACTTAGCGTTGCATCAAGGACATAATTCTTCTGTGCAGCAATGAGGATAATCCTCAGATCACGGACCTAGTCCGCATCATTGCCACTATCATCTTTCAACATAGTTTTTTCTCTAGGAACATATCAAAAATAAACGGGGAGCTACATCGCGAGCTATTGATCTACAACATATTTATGCAAATACTATCAGGACTAAGTTCATGATAAATTAAAGTTCAATTAATCATATTACTTAAGACCTCCCACTTAGATAGACATACCTCTAATCATCTAAGTGATCACGTGATCCATATCAACTAAACCATGTCCGATCATCACGTGAGATGGAGTAGTTTTCAATGGTGAACATCACTATATTGATCATATCTACTATATGATTCATGCTCGACCTTTCGGTCTCAGTGTTCCGAGGCCATATCTGCATATGCTAGGCTCGTCAAGTTTAACCCGAGTATTCTGCGTGTGCAAAACTGGCTTGCACCCGTTGTATGTGAACGTAGAGCTTATCACACCCGATCATCATGTGGTGTCTTGGCACGATGAACTGTCGCAACGGTGCATACTCAGGGAGAACACTTATACCTTGAAATTTAGTGAGAGATCATCTTAGAATGCTACCGTAGAACTAAGCAAAATAAGATGCATAAAGGATAAACATCACATGCAATCAATATAAGTGATATGATATGGCCATCATCATCTTGTGCCTTTGATCTCCATCTCCAAAGCACCGTCATGATCACCATCGTCACCGGCTTGACACCGTGATTTCCATCGAAGCATCGTTGTCGTCTCGCCAACTATCGTTGTCATCTCGCCAACTATTGCTTCTACGACTATCGCTACCGCTTAGTGATAAAGTAAAGCAATTGTTACAAAACATGATCATCTCATACAACAATTTATATAATCATGTCTTGACCATATCACATCACAACATGCCTTGCAAAAACAAGTTAGATGTCCTCTACTTTGTTGTTGCAAGTTTTACGTGGCTGCTACGAGCTTAGCAAGAACCGTTCTTACCTACGCATCAAAACCACAACGATTTTTCGTCAAGTTTGTTGTTTTAACCTTCAACAAGGACCGGGCGTAGTCACACTCGATTCAACTAAAGTTGGAGAAACAGACACCCACTAGCCACCTGTGTGCGAAGCACGTCGGTAGAACCAGTCTCGCATAAGCGTACGCGTAATGTCGGTCTGAGCCACTTCATCCAATGAAAGATCGTGGATGTCGCCTAGAGGGGGGTGAATAGGCGCTTTAAAATAATTACGGTTTAGGCTTGAACAAATGCGGAATAAACCTAGCGGTTAATTTGTCAAGCACAAAACCTACAACAACTAGGCTCACCTATGTTCACCAACAAGTTATGCTAAGCAAGATAAACTACTAGGTGATAGCAAGATATATGACAAGAAACAATATGGCTATCACAAAGTAAAGTGCATAAGTAAAGAGCTCGGGTAAGAGATAACCGAGGCACGCGGAGACGACGATATATCCCGAAGTTCACACCCTTGCGGATGCTAATCTCCGTTTGGAGCGGTGTGGAGGCACAATGCTCCCCAAGAAGCCACTAGGGCCACCGTAATCTCCTCACGCCCTCGCACAATGCAAGATGACGTGATTCCACTAAGGGACCCTTGAGGGCGGTCACCGAACCCGTACAAATGGCAACCCTTGGGGGCGGTCACCGGACCCGTACACTTTGGCAACCCTTGGGGGCGGTCACCGGAACCTGTCAAATTGCTCGGGGCGATATCCGCAACCTAATTGGAGACCCCGACGCTTGCCCGAAGCTTTACACCACAATGATTGAGCTCCGAACACCACCAACCGTCTAGGGCGCCCAAGCACCCAAGAGGAACAAGCTCAAGGGTACCAAGCACCCAAGAGTAATAAGCTTCTCAACTTGTAACTTCCACGTATCGCCGTGGAGAACTCAAACCGATGCACCAAATGCAATGGCAAGGGCACACGGAGTGCCCAAGTCCTTCTCTCTCAAATCCCACCAAAGCAACTAATGCTAGGGAGGAAAATGAGAGGAAGAACAAGAAGGACAACACCAAGAACTCCAAGATCTAGATCCAAGGGGTTCCCCTCACATAGAGGAGAAAGTGATTGGTGGAAATGTGGATCTAGATCTCCTCTCTATTTTCCCTCAAAAACTAGCATGAATCCATGGAGGGATTGAGAGTTAGCAAGCTCGAAGAAGGTCAACGATGGGGGAAGAACATGAGCTCAAAGGATAAAGTTCATTGGGGAAGAAGACCCCCTTTTATAGGTGGGGAAAATCCAATTGTTATGGTCACAGCCCGCACTGAGCGGTACTACCGCTCCAAGGAGCGGTACTACCGCTAGGGCGGTAGTAGCCCTTTGAAACACAACAGTGAGGAGGCAAAAAAGCCAGAAGAACCGTCGGAGCGGTAGTACCGCTTGACCTCACGGTACTACCGCTAGGGGTAGCGGTACTACTGCTAAGGGTAGCGGTACTACTGCTTGCGAGCGATACTAAAAATTTACATCCGTGCCTACCACCGCTGGACTTGTGACGAGTTTTTGGTCCCGAGCGGAAGTAGCCATGGAAGTAGCCGCGGTAGTACTGCTCCAAGCGGTAGTACCGCTCCCAAGAGCGGTAGTAAAAAATTACATCCGCTCCTGTCCGCGGTAGTACTGCTGCAGCCTTTTCAGAACACCAAAACTGACACAACTTCTGCAAACGGACTCCGAATTCGACGAAACCAAGTTTGTTGGAAAGCTAGCGACAAGGACTAATACAATCTTTATAGAAATACCAATAAGAAGCAAATGAGAAAAGGCCCAAAAGAAAATGGTGAGAACCCTTCCTCGGATAAGACCGGTAAAACTTCCAACATCGAAAACATCATAGAAGACGCATGCAAACTCCGTTTTCGATGAACTCAAGTTTGTCATCAAGATGACCATAAGCTCTAAGACTCACAAAGAGAACCAAACAAGAACCAAGAAACATGATGCAAGGATGCAATGGTTTGAGCTCTCGACGAACGATATGATCAAGCTACTCACTTGAGAGCCCCCCTTGATAGTACGGCTATCGATCCTATAACCCGGTCTCCCAACTACCACCATGAGACCGGTAAAATAGAAAACCTATCAAGGGCAAACCTTTGCCTTGCACATGGTCCACTTGAGCTAGATGATGACGATCTTGACTCCTCAAGTTGGACCACCTTTCTTGATTGCGTTGGCTCGATGAAGACTAGATGATTACTCCCCCATAGTCCACTATGGGTGAGCCACTCTTAGGCACATCTTCACAAGTCCATTGTCACCACAATGGACGGAAAGCTTCAAGCACTTGATATCTTCGTGATGCTCCACTTGAACTTGCACACGGCAATCTTGATGACGATCACCACTTGATGTCATCATCTCCATGGGTTGAGTAATATCTTCCTCTTGACGCAAGCCCATGAACACGTACCTAACCCCACATAGAACTCTCACATAGACCATGGGTTAGTACACAAAGCACAATGGACAATGCTTACCATACCATGGGATCACTTGATCCCTCTCGGTACATCTTCTACGCTTTGTGAGTTGATCAACTTGATTCACTCTTGACTTAGTCTTGATCAACCTAGAATCTTTCCAACTCTCTTCATTTGGATGATGTCTTGAAGGTAAACATGAATGATCACACAATCTTCTTCTTCAAGACATGCTTGCAATAAGCTCAACTCTCACATGACCAATCTTTGGATAATTCCTTAATAGCACCTTGGTCAACACAAACTCTCCTTGAAACCAACACATGTACTCCAAGAAAAGCCTATGGACAAAACCTTAAAATATAACTCAAGGCAACCATTAGTCCATAGAGATTGTCGTTAATTACCAAAACCAAACATGGGGGCACCACATGTTCTTTCATCCAACAATACCACTGAATCAAAGCATGACATGTTGGTAAGCAGTATGACTATTATCGCCCACAACTTTTTGTGTTCTACTCGTGCATATAACATCTACGCATAGACCTGTCTCGGATGCCACTATTGGGGAACGCAGTAATTTCAAAACATTTCCTACGCACATGCAAGATCCATCTAGGTGATGCATAGCAACGAGCGGGGAGAGTGTGTCCATGTACCCTCGTAGACCGAAAGCGGAAGCGTTTAGTAACGCGGTTGATGTAGTCGAACGTCTTCGCGATCCAACCGATCCAAGTACCGAACGCATGGCACCTCCGCGATCTGCACACGTTCAGCTCGGTGATGTCCCTCGTACTCTTGATCCAGCTGAGGCCGAGGAAGATTTTCGTCAGCACGACGGCGTGGTGACGGTGTTGATGAAGTTACTGACGCAGGGCTTCGCCTAAGCACTACAACGATATGACCGAGATGGAAATCTGTGGAGGGGGGCACCGCACACGGCTAAGACAATTGTCAACTTGTGTGTCTATGGGGTGCCCCTCCCCCGTATATAAAGGAGTGGAGGAGGGGAGGGCTGGCCCTCTCTATGGCGCGCCCCAAGGGGGATTCCTACTCCTAGTAGGAGTAGGTTTCCCCCCTTCCCTAGTTTGAGTAGGAGAAGAAGGAAGAGGGAGAAGGGGGGAGAAGGAAAGGGGGGCACCGCCACCTCCTAGTCCAATTCGGACCAGCCCATGGGGGGGCGCTGCCAACCCTTGAGGTCCTTCTCTCCTTTCCCGTATGGCCCATTAAGGCCCACTACTTCCCCGGCGAATTCCCGTAACTCTCTGGTACTCTGAAAATACTCGAATCACTCGAAACCTTTCCGATGTCCGAATATAGCCTTCCAATATATCAATCTTTACCTCTCGACCATTTCGAGACTCCTCGTCATGTCCGTGATCTCATCCGGAACTACGACCAACCTTCGGTACATCAAATCACATAAACTCATAATACCAATCATCATCGAACGTTAAGCGTGCGGACCCTACGAGTTCAAGAACTATGTAGATATGACCGAGACACCTCTCCGGTCAATAACCAATAGCGGAACCTGGATGCTCATATTGGCTCCTACATATTCTACAAAGAACTTTATCGGTCAAACCGCATAACAACATACGTTGTTCCCTTTGTCATCGGTATGTTACTTGCCCGAGATTCGATCGTCGGTATTATCATACCTAGTTCAATCTCATTACTGGCAAGTCTCTTTACTCGTTCCATAATGCATCATCCCATAACTAACTCATTAGTCACATTGCTTGCAAGGCTTATAGTGATGTGCATTACCGAGAGGGGCCAGAGATACCTCTCCGACAATCGGAGTGACAAATCCTAATCTCGATCTATGCCAACTCAACAAACACCATCGGAGACACCTGTAGAGCATCTTTATAATCACCCAGTTACGTTGTGACGTTTGATAGCACACTAAGTGTTCCTCCGGTATTCGGGAGTTGCATAATCTCATAGTCATAGGAACATGTATAAGTCATGAAGAAAGCAATAGCAATAAACTAAACGATCATAGTGCTAAGCTAACGGATGGGTCAAGTCAATCACATCATTCTCTAATGATGTGATCCCATTCATCAAATGACAACTCACGTCTATGGCTAGGAAACTTAACCATCTTTGATTAACGAGCTAGTCAAGTATAGGCATACTAGTGACACTTTGTTTGTCTATGTACTCACACATGTACTAAGTTTCCGGTTAATACAATTCTAGCATGAATAATAAACATTTATCATGATATAAGGAAATATAAATAACAACTTTATTATTGCCTCTAGGGCATATTTCCTTTACAGCCTCCAGCTCCGAGGACGGCGGCCCGCGCCTCCCGAGTCGGGTTTCTCGGGTAGCTCGCAATGCCATCTCTAGCCGCTGCCCAACTCCTCTCTCTGGTTC
The DNA here is from genome assembly GCF_018294505.1 of Triticum aestivum. Classification (NCBI taxonomy): domain Eukaryota; kingdom Viridiplantae; phylum Streptophyta; class Magnoliopsida; order Poales; family Poaceae; genus Triticum; species Triticum aestivum. The sequence goes on from NC_057808.1 coordinate 28,274,100, forward strand.
TGGCCTCCCGGGGCGGCACGGAAGTGAAGAGCGGAGTAGCAGTACACTGTACACATCCGCATGGCAGCGAGCGCGACGGCGGGGGTGCTGAACCCGCTCCTCGGCAAGCTCACTAACCTGCTCTGTGAAGAGTACAAGATGCTCACCGGTGTGAGGAAGCAGGCCTCATTCCCCAAGGACAAGCTCAGCGCCATGAAAGCTCTGTTTGACAAGATGGAGCTTATGGATAAGCTTGATCCATCTGCCAAGAACTGGAGGAACCACATCAGGGAGATGGCCTATGATATGGAAAACTACATCGATGATTTCATTCATGACATTGAAGGTGCCAAAGCAAAGAAAGGGTTCGTCACGAAGATGGCTCAGCGGCTCAGAAGGTTGAGGAGGCGTCATCAGATCGCCAACGCATCGAGGAGCTCAAGGTTCTTGCAGTGGAGGTGAATGCTCGGCGCGAGAGGTACAATATTGATGACTGCATCCATTTGAGTCATGGCCCTGTGGTTGTGGATCCCCGGATTTCGGCCATTTACAAGGAGGCGGCTGGCCTCGTTGGTATTGATGGCCCGAGGGAACAGTTGGCCAGTTTGTTGATGGATATTTATAAAAAAACTCAAAGTGGTTTCCATTGTAGGGTTTGGAGGTTTGGGTAAAACCACACTTTCCAAACAAGTGTATGATGAGGTTAGAGAGGAATTTACCCACAAGGCATTTTTTGCAGTCTCCCAAAGGCCAGATGTGAAAAGCCATCTAGGTGGCCTACAAATTCAAGCTTGGGATGGGGGATTCTTCTCATGCTTACGAGCTGCAAGATTTTATTGACCGCCTTAGAGAACACCTCAAACATAAGAGGTATTTTTCATTCTAGTACTAACATTTGACATCATTCTTAACATCCTTTGTTTCCTTCATTTTTTCTCATGCTTTTCTATACCTTACAACCATATACTGATATAATGTATGAATTATGTAACACCCCGGATGTAACTTTCCATATTTGTAACTCCAACTCTTGCCATTTTCGGCTATGTGTTATGATATTCCTTCGTGGTCGAGTTTTGTCTTTCGTTTTGTATTTTGCTCATGTCATGCATTTCATATCATGTCGTCATGTGCATTGCTTTTGCATACGTGTTCGTCTCATGCATCCGAGCATTTTCCCCGTTGTCCGTTTTGCAATCCGGCGCTCCCATCTCCTCCGGTGCATCCCTCTTGTTTTCTTTCATGAGCGGGTGTCAAACATTCTCGGAATGGACCGAGGCTTGTCAAGTGGCCTTAGTATACCACCGGTAGACCACCGGTCAAGTTTCGTTCCATTTGGAGGTCGTTTGGTACTCCAACGGTTAACTGGGTAACCGCAGATGTTATTTGTGTGTTGCAGCAAAACCCCCTCTCTAAACAGCCCAAAACCCACCAAACTCTCTTCCATGCTGTAGGTCGTTCGATCACGATCGTGTGGGCGAAAACCGCACCTCATTTGGACTCTCCTAGCTCCCTCCACCTATAAATAGGCATCTCTCCCGAAATACATCCGCAGATGAAACCCTAACCTCGTCCCCCCGCGCCGCCGGACAAAATCGTCCACCGACGGACACGTCCGTTTCCACCGCCGCCGCCATGTGTCACCGCCGCCTTCGCCGTCGCCGCCGGCCCGCCCGAGCCCTCCCGGCTCGCGAGCCCGAGCCAGCGCCCTCCTCCTCGCGCCGCCGCGGCCTCCCCGCCGCCGCCGACCGGCCGTCGCCGCCGCTATCGCCGGCCCCGGCGCCCGCGCGAAGCTCCGCCGCCGCACTCCGGTCGCCGCCCCGACAACCCGTCGCCGGCGCGAGCCCGCGGGGCCCCGACGCCGCGCCGTCCTCCTCCGACCCCTCCGGTCTCCCTCGCCCTTCTCCTCTCCCGCCGGCCGTCCTCTCCGGCGAGCCGCCCGCGCCGCCGCTCGGGAACCCTAGCCCGGCCTCGATCCGATCTGGGTCAACGCTCGAGGTTGACCCGAGAACACCCCCCCCCCCCCCGTTTTTTCCAAGTCTTGCATTATTTCAGTACTTGCACTTGTTCAACATTGCATAACTCTCTGCATATAGGTCCGTTTCGCGCGTGTAATATGTCAAATTGTTCGCCTCGTGATGCTCTACATTTTTTTAAATTGCACCATGTCCATTAGAGTCCATCTTGATGCCCAAATCTCTGTTGCAAGAGTGCTAGTTGCTGTTATCTGCTGGTTCTTATCAGAACTTGGAGATTTGTCATTTTTGTTGCATTTAATCTGTGCATCTTATGGGCATGAGCTCTACATGTGTTTTGTTGTATGCCATGCCATCTTTCTAGTGGTGTATGCCATGTATTTTTGTGATCTCTGTGGTGACTATCACAAGCATGCAAACTAGGCTCCATAATGTTTCTGATTTCAGGGACAGTAATTCCTCCAAGTCCTTGTCTGCTGTTATTTTGTTGCCATGTAAACTTGATGCTACAGAGAGATCTAAGCATATTTTGGAGATGTTCATTAAGGATGTTTTGTAGCTATAGTTGTAATTGATCCATTCCTGCCCTTGTTTGCAATTATGGAGTGCCATAGCATGACTCAATCTTACTCTACTTTTGCTATAAAATATTTCTGGCAGATTGTTTACGTGTTATTCAATTTTGCCAAGCTTATTGTAGTTGATCCATACATGCTATGCTTTTGTTCTTGCCATGGATACCTTCATAAACATGCCATCTTGCTGTAGGTATGCTAGTTTTGTCATGCATTGCTTTGTGGTGAGTGCATCAAGCTCACAAACATGCCTTCATATTATTGTTTCTGCCATGCTCTGTTTTCTGCTAAGTCTGAAACCTGTTAACGAAACTTGCTATGTTTACATGGTTGCCATCATATCTTCTGATCCTTTTTCGCTTATGGCCAGTAAGGGACTTTTGTCATATGCATTTAGTAAAATACTGTCATGCCTTGTTTTGCCATGTTAAGTTCCTGTAGCATGTTGATTTCATGCACTGAACATTGCTACCTGATGCTGTTTTCTGCCATGTCCAGTAATTTCACCAAGTCTGTGAACCTGTTATCTTTTGCACTTTTGGCATGCTTGTTTGAGCTTGTTATGTTGTAATCTAGCAGTAGCTCAGTGTTCATCTTTTGTCAAGCATCTCCTGTAGATTACTGCCATATGCTTTGTTGCTATGTTGGAGTGCTGTAGCATTGTTGCTTGTTGCATTTTAAGTGCTATCATGCTGTTAATCGCAGATTCGTGTCATTCTTGTTTTGCTTGCCATTTGCAAACCGTGCATCCGTTTCCGGTGATCTTTATATCGATTTCGACCGAAATCATCTCATCTTTCCAGTGGCATGCTTGGTTTGCCAAGTTACTGCCTTGTTCATCATTTTCCTTCCGGAGCACGCATATGCATCGCATATCATATCTCGCATATCATACATGTTTTGCATCATGTTGCTTGTGCATTTCTCGTGATTGATTGTGGTTCCGTTTGCTTGTGTTCTTGTCTTGGGTAGAGCTGGGAGACGAGTTCGTGAACGAGGAACCTGTTGAGTACGCTATCGAGGATCAAGCTTTCGACAACTCTGAGAACCTTGCAGGCAAGATGACCACCCCTCGAAATCACTTCTATCTTCGCTTTGCTAGTTGTTCGCTCTATTGCCATGCTCCGCTACCTATCACTTGCTATATCATGCCTCCCATATTGCCATGTCATCCCCTAACCATCCTTTCCTAGCAAACCGTTGTTTGGCTAAGTTACCGATTTTGCTCAGCCCTTCTTATAGCGTTGTTAGTTGCAGGTGAAGTTGAAGTTGGTTCCATGTTGGAACATAGATATGTTGGGATATCACAATATCTCTTATTATATTAATGCATCTATATATATTTGGTAAAGGGTGGAAGGCTCGGCCTTATGCCTGGTGTTTTGTTCCACTCTTGCCGCCCTAGTTACTGATATACCGGGATTATGTTCCTTGAGTTTGCGTTCCTTACGCGGTTGGGTGATTTATGGGACCCCCTTGACAGTTTGCCTTGAATAAAACTCCTCCAGCAAGGCCCAACCTTGGTTTTACCATTTGCCACCTAAGCCTTTTTCCCCCGGGTTTTCTAGAGCCCGAGGGTCATCTTTATTTTAAACCCCCGGGCCAGTGCTCCTCTGAGTATTGGTCCAATCTGTCAGTCGCCGGTGGCCACCAGGGGCAACTCTGGTCTGGCCTATCGGAAGCTTGGACAATCCGGTGTGCCCTGAGAACGAGATATGTGCAGCTCCTATCGGGATTTGTCGGCACATTCGGGTGGCTTTGCTGGTCTTGTTTTACCATTGTCGATATGTCTTGTAAACCGGGATTCCGAGACTGATCGGGTCTTTCCGGGAGAAGGTTTATCCTTCGTTGACCGTGAGAGATTATGATGGGCTAAGTTGGGACACCCCTGCAGGGTACTATCTTTCGAAAGCCGTGCCCGCGGTTATGAGGCAGATAGGAATTTGTTAATGTCCGGTTGTAGAGAACTTGTCACTTGACCCAGTTAAAATACATCAACTGTGTGCGTAGCTGTGATGGTCTCTTCTCGGCGGAGTCCGGGAAGTGAACACGGCTTGAGTTATGAATGACGTAAGTAGGAGTTCAGGGTCACTTCTTGGTCATTGCTAGATGACGACCGTTCCGTTGCTTCTCTTCTCGCTCTCTTTAGCGTATGTTAGCCACCATATATGCTTAGTGCCTGCTGCAGCTCCACCTCATTACACCATCCTTTCCTAAAAGCTTAAATAGTCTTGATCTCGCGGGTGTGAGATTGCTGAGTCCTCGTGACTCACAGATTCCGCCAAAACAGTTGCAGGTGCCGACGATGCCGGTGCAGATGATGGGATCGATCTCAAGTGGGAGTTCGATGAGGAACGTGGTCGTTACTATGTGTCTTTTCCTGATGATCAGTAGTGGAGCCCAGTTGGGACGATCGGGGACCTAGCATTTGGGGTTATCTTATTTTCATTTGGATCTTGACCGTAGTCGGTCTGTGTGTGTATTTTGGATGATGTATGAAATATATTTATGTATTGTGTGAAGTGGCGATTGTAAGCCAACTCTTTATCCCATTCTTGTTCATTACATGGGATTGTGTGAAGATGACCCTTGTTGCGACAAAACCACAATGCGGTTATGCCTCTAAGTCGTGCCTCGACACGTGGGAGATATAGCCGCATCGTGGGCGTTACAAATTACAATAGGTACTAAATTATAGTTGATGACTTGTGGGATCAATCAGCATGGAATACTATTAGGTATGCCTTTCCAGACAATGATAATGGAAGTAGAGTAATGGTAACCACACGATTGGATGACGTAGCTGCCACATCATGTTGGAGTGATCGTGCCTGCATTTACAGTATAAAGCCACTCGAAGAGCAACACTCAATAAGATTGTTTTTAGTAGAGTATTTGGGCCTGAAAATGTCTGCCCACCACAGTTTAAAGAAATTTTAGCTCAAATTCTCAAGAAGTGTGGAGGATTTCCACTTGCAATTATCACCGTAGCTAGCCTATTAGCTAGTCGTGAAGCAAGGCCGTTAAAGGAATGGGAGAGCATAAAGAATTCTCTTGGTGCCAAGTCTGCCACAAAACCCACCTTGGAAGAGATGAGGGGGTCTACTGTACCTTAGCTACATGCATCTTCCTGTTTATCTCTGGCCATGTTTTTTGTATCTTGGCATGTATCCAGAAGACCGTGAGATTAAGAGGAATGACCTTGTTCGGCAATGGATAGCCGAGGGCTTTGTTTGTAGTTTGCACATAGTGGATTTGGATGATGTTGCAGAAAGTTATTTGAACGAGCTCGTCAATAGAAGTCTGTTTCAACCTGTAAAGACATATCATGGGAAGGTACTTTCTTGCAGAGTACATGATATGATGCTTGATTTGATCCTAAGCCACAGTGAAAAAGATAATTTTATCAGTGTAGCATATAACTATTAGAATTAATGGGCTAGGCCCATAGCAATTTCTGAAATCTCAAAGCCCATGTGTAAAATGGCAAGTGGTGGTGCTAAGTTTAGTCCCACCCCGGAAGTTGAAAAAGAGTTGGACCTCTTTATATAGTGGGTTCTCTCCACCACTCTAAGTGGTGTGTGAGAAGAGAAAGGGAAAACCACACGCGCGTGCTCGCTCGCCTCGCCTCGCCTGGCCGGGCCGTGGCGAGGCGAGGCGGCGCGTACATGCAACATGCGCGTGAATGGTCCGCCGAAATCCGGTCCGTCTCCTTGCAGGAGCGCAGCTTCCTTTTGCCGTTTTATTTTTATGTCTTGGCAGACAAGTTTTTGATTTCTTGTCCGGTAAGTATACGAATTAGAAACCGAGTCGGTTTGGGATTGTGGTCGCGACACAATACCGCCTCTGGTCCTAATATATATACAGCTACCGGCTGCGGCCAGAGACACACCGAAAAACACCTAGGGTTTTGCCTCATCTCACAACTTGCGCCGCCATCGTAGTCTACTCCATCCCAAACGCCGGCTTGCATCGGTGCGTGGGAGAGCAGGTCTCCGGAACCGTTCGTCTTTGCGATCCTGCACCGGGAGAGGACGAATTAGGTTTTTGGGAAGCGCTGTGCGCGACTACTCAAATTCGTCATCACGGGTCGTCTTCCATCCAAGTCGGGCGGTGCTACTCATCGTCGTATTCATCGCCGTCAGCAGCAGATCGTCGCCAACATCGTCATCAACACTGTCGCACCCATAATAGCTAACGATCAGTACGTCCAACATCCTCTGTTCATGTCTGTTTCTACAGCTATTGTTACGTGTTTGCTGTTGTTATGCATGTCTTGTTGTTCTTCTAGTTTGCTAGATTATTGCATGCTAGTATCTCTTCTAGTCATGAATTATTTACTGGAATTAATCATGAACTTGCCTAATATTCCAACAATCCAAAAACCTAATTATAGGCAATTTCCTGAGTTAACTATGGCTGGATTCGCTGATGCACTGAGGCCGGATAAGTTTACCGGTGTGCACTTTAAGAGGTGGCAGGTGAAGACCATGCTCTGGCTTACTGCTCTGAAAGTTTTCCACGCTAGTGTTGGTGCTCCAGAGGGAATGACCGACGAAGATCGGAGAAAATTCCAGGAAGCCAATACTATGTTTGTGGGATGCATTCTGAGTGTTCTTGCTGACCGTCTGTGTGATGTGTACATGCACATAAATGACGGAAAGATTCTGTGGGATGCACTGAATGCAAAATTCGGTGCAACAGATGCAGGCAGTGAACTGTACATCATGGAGAGTTTTCATGACTACAAGATGGTGAATAACCGTTCTGTGGTTGAACAAGCTCATGAGATACAGTGCATTGTGAAGGAACTTGAACTCCTTAAATGTGTTCTACCCGACAAATTCGTGGCTGGGTGCATGATTGCAAAGTTGCCTCCTTCATGGAGGAATTTCGCCACAACTCTGAAGCATAAGAGACAGGAGATATCAGTTGAAAATCTGATTGCATCTCTTGATGTTGAAGAAAAAGCTCGGGCTAAAGATACTACTGAAAAAGGAGGTGAGGTTCATCCTACTGCTAACATGGTGCAGAGGTACCCACAGAATAAGAACAAAGGGAAGAACAAACTTGTCTTCAACAAGCCTACCAAGACTACTACCTTCAAGAAGAAGAAGTTCAACAAGGCTGAGCTAGAGTGCTACGCCTGTGGGAAGCCCGGACACTTTTCCAAGGAATGCCCTGAACGTGCAGACCGCAGAGGGAAAACAAGCTCCAAGACTGTCAACATGGTGACCGCTAGCAATACTGATGGGTATGGTAATTTACCTATTGTGCTTTCAGTATTTCAATCATCTTCGTGGTGGATTGATTCGGGTGCTAACGTTCATGTGTGTGCTGACATCTCCCTGTTTACTTCTTATCAGGTCGCAAGGGATTCTTCCGTCCTAATGGGGAATGGGTCACATGCTTCTGTTCGTGGCATTGGCACGGTGGATCTGAAGTTTACTTCGGGAAAGATCGTGCAACTAAGGAACGTGCAGCATGTCCCTACTATGAACAAGAATCTAGTTAGCGGCTCCCTTCTATGTCGAGATGGATTTAAGGTAGTTTTAGAGTCCAATAAAGTAATCGTGTCAAGATTTGGACAACTTATAGGAAAAGGCTATGAGTGCGGAGGCTTGTTCCGCTTTTCCCTTTCAGATTTTTGCAATAAGTCAATAAACCAAATTTGTGCTAGTGTTAATGATGACGCAAGTATTTGGCACTCTCGTTTATGTCATATTAATTTTGTTTTAATGTCTCGGCTATCCAGCATGAGTTTAATTCCGAACTTCACAGTTGCCAAAGGTTCTAAGTGCCATAGTTGTGTGCAATCGAAGCAACCTCGAAAGCCTCATAAGGCTGCCGAGGAGAGAAACTTGGCACCTCTAGAACTCATACATTCTGATCTTTGTGAGATGAATGGTGTGTTGACAAAAGGTGGAAAGAGATATTTCATGACTTTGATTGATGATGCGACTAGATTTTGCTATGTTTATTTGTTGCAAACTAAAGATGAAGCATTAGACTACTTTAAAATCTATAAAGCTGAAGTTGAAAATCAACTAGAGAGAAAGATCAAGCGTCTTAGGTCCGATCGTGGTGGAGAGTATTTTCCCAAAGTTTTTGATGAATTTTGTGAGGAACATGGTATTATTCATGAGAGGACGCCTCCCTATTCACCTCAATCAAATGGAGTGGCCGAGAGGAAAAACCGCACATTGACTGACTTGGTGAATGCCATGTTAGACACTGCTGGTTTATCTAAGGCATGGTGGGGGGAGGCTCTATTGACTTCATGTCATGTCCTGAATAGATTTCCCAACAATAATAAGGAGAAAACCCCTTATGAGGATTGGGTTGGGAGAAAACCATCACTAACTTATTTGCGCACTTGGGGATGTTTGGCAAAGGTCAATATTCCTATTCCTAAGAAACACAAACTTGGACCAAAGACAGTGGATTGTGTCTTTCTAGGGTATGCTCAACGGAGCATTGCTTATAGGTTTTTAGTGGTAAAATCTGAAGTACCTGATATGCATGTTGATACTATAATGGAATCTCGTGATGCAATATTTTTTGAGAACATATTTCCTATGAAAGATATGCATAGCATTGCTAGATTTTCTTCTGAGATAATTCCTGAATCTAGTACAACTGATGAATATTTCGAACAATCACATGAGGAAGTCCTTGAGAAGGATAACAATGAAGTTCCTAGAAGGAACAAGAGACAAAGGATTGCAAAATCCTTTGGTGATGATTTCATTGTATACCTTGTGGACGACACACCCAAGACGATTGCAGAAGCATATGCATCTCCGGATGTAGATGATTGGAAAGAAGCTGTTCATAATGAGATGGACCCAATTCTTTCTAATGGAACTTGGGAACTAACTGATAGACCATATGGTTGTAAACCTGTGGGCTGTAAGTGGGTGTTCAAAAAGAAGCTAAAGCCTGATGGTACTATTGATAAGTACAAGGCGCGGCTAGTGGCCAAGGGCTACACTCAGAAAGAAGGCGAAGATTATTTTGACACCTATTCACCCGTTGCTAGAATGACCACCATTCGAGTGTTACTTTCCTTGGCTGCCTCTTATGGTCTTATCATTCATCAAATGGATGTAAAGACAGCTTTTCTCAATGGAGATTTGGAAGAGGAGATCTATATGGATCAGCCTGGCGGGTTTGTGGTAAAGGGTGAAGAGAGAAAGGTGTGCAAGTTGTTAAAATCTTTGTATGGTCTGAAACAGGCACCTAAGCAATGGCATGAGAAGTTTGAAAGAACTCTGACTTCTGCAGGATTTGTCATTAACGAGGCTGATAGGTGTGTTTACTATCGCCATGGTGGGGGCAATAGTGTCATATTATGTTTGTATGTGGACGACATACTGATCTTTGGTACAAACATTAATGCAATTAATGAGGTCAAGTCTTTTCTATCAAAAAGTTTTGACATGAAAGATCTGGGAGAAGCCGATGTAATTCTAAACATCAAACTTATTAAGGATGAGAGTGGGATTACATTAACGCAATCTCACTATGTTGAGAAGGTCTTGAACCGATTCGGTTTTATGGATAGCAAGCCTTCTCCAACACCTTATGATCCCAGCGTGACACTCAGAAAGAACAAGAAAGAAACGAGAGATCAATTAAGATACTCCCGAATTGTCGGTTCACTCATGTGCTTAGCTAGCGCTACAAGACCAGATATCTCTTTTGCTGTGAGCAAACTGAGTAGGTTCATGTCCAACCCGGGTGATGATCATTGGCATGCACTAGAAAGGGTCTTGCGCTATCTGAGAGGTACTATGAGTTACGGAATTACTTATTCAGGGCATCCTGCTGTGCTAGAAGGATATAGTGATTCAAATTGGATCTCCGATGTTGATGTACTCTACGCAACAAGTGGGTATGTATTTACTCATGGTGGTGGCGCAGTGTCATGGAGGTCTTGCAAGCAAACCATATTGACGAGGTCAACTATGGAAGCAGAATTAACTGCTTTGGACACAGCTACTGTTGAGGCAGAATGGCTGCGTGAGCTCTTGATGGACTTGCCGGTTGTTGAAAAACCTGTACCGGCTATTCTTATGAATTGTGATAACCAAACGGTTATCGCTAAAGTGAACAATTCTAAAGATAATGCAAAGTCATCAAGACACGTGAAAAGACGTTTGAAGTCTGTCAGGAAGTTGAGAAACTCCGGAGTAATAACTGTTACGTATATACAAACAGACAAAAACCTGGCAGATCCCTTTACAAAGGGACTATCACGAAATGTGATAGATATTGCATCGAGGGAGACCGGTATGAGACCCATAGATGTTACACCATAGTAGTAACCCAACCTTTGTGATCGGAGATCCCGTGAATTAGGATCTAATAGCTTATGATCGTCTCCAAGTGAAGATGCAAAACTCTCAGAGCTGTAAGGCTCAGATCTGTAAGGCAGGTTGGCAACATGCCTTAACGTGGTTCTATTGGCTATAATTAGCAAAGATGCTGTCCTACAGAGCAGTCTTGAAAGAACACACCTATATGAGTTCTGACTGTAAACGTCGCAGTCTATGAGATTTGGGTGATCTCTAGTAAGCTCACGATGAGACCAGGGAGTATGACGTATAAGCTCCAAACCGCGGGATAGCCTACTGGCGGTCAGGTACTAGTTAAGACTTTGAGTGAAACCTGTTCACACAAAACTAGCAATTCAAGGCATAGTCCATTGTCAAGTTGTGAATGGATGTAGCTTAAAGTTCTAGGCAGAAGTTCAACTTAACAGCCTCTGCTGAAACACTGGTATATTAAACAAGTGGTGAGAGAAGCCAAATCTCTAAATGGGTATTTGAGATCTGGTGGGGGATTGTTAGAATTAATGGGCTAGGCCCATAGCAATTTCTGAAATCTCAAAGCCCATGTGTAAAATGGCAAGTGGTGGTGCTAAGTTTAGTCCCACCCCGGAAGTTGAAGAAGAGTTGGACCTCTTTATATAGTGGTTTCTCTCCACCACTCTAAGTGGTGTGTGAGAAGAGAAAGGGAAAACCACACACGCGCGCTCGCTCGCCTCGCCTTGCCTGGCCGGGCCGGGCCGGGCCGTGCCGTGGCGAGGCGAGGCGGCGCGTACATGCGACATGCGCGTGAATGGTCCGCCGAAATCCGGTCCGTCTCCTTGCAGGAGCGCAGCTTCCTTTTGCCGTTTTATTTTTATGTCTTGGCAGACAAGTTTTTGATTTCTTGTCCGGTAAGTATACGAATTAGAAACCGAGTCGGTTTGGGATTGTGGTCGCGACACAATACCGCCTCTGGTCCTAATATATATACAGCTACCGGCTGCGGCCAGAGACACACCGAAAAACACCTAGGGTTTTGCCTCATCTCACAACTTGCACCGCCATCATAGTCTACTCCATCCCAAACGCCGGCGTGCATCGGCGCGTGGGAGAGCAGGTCTCCGGAACCGTTCGTCTTTGCGATCCTGCACCGGGAGAGGACGAATTAGGTTTTTGGGAAGCGCTGTGCGCGATTGCTCAAATTCGTCATCACAGGTCATCTTCCGTCCAAGTCGGGCGGTGCTACTCATCGTCGTATTCATCGCCGTCAGCACCAGATCGTTGCCAACATCGTCATCAACACTGTCGCACCCATAATAGCTAATGATCAGTACGTCCAACATCCTCTGTTCATGTCTGTTTCTACAGCTATTGTTACGTGTTTGCTGTTGTTATGCATGTCTTGATGTTCTTCTAGTTTGCTAGATTATTGCATGCTAGTATCTCTTCTAGTCATGAATTATTTACTGGAATTAATCATGAACTTGCCTAATATTCCAACAATAACTATGAAGACGTGGTTAGATCATGCAGTTCTGAGTACAAGGTTCCTCGATTATCCCTCCAATCAGGTGTAGGAGGTGCAAAGTCGGAGGCCCTTGCTACTAGTATGTCACAAGTTCGATCATCTGCACGGTTTCGAGAGTCCTAAATATACACCTCCACTTTCACGGTTTAATTATCTACGAGTGCTTACCTTTGAGTTTCCAGATAATTTGGAAATGACAGTCGACCTTACTGCAATTGGTCGTTTGTTTTTACGGAGATGTCTGAATGTTTTAGCCGCATCAGTAGTCGTACCGCTCCCGACAGAAATTCAAGGGCTCGTAAATTTGTGAACTCTGGAGTTACGTTGCAAGGTGACCCAAAGCTTTCCTTCGGATACAAGTTGTTTGGCCAACTTGTTTCATCTAGTGGTTCTAAGCGGTATAGGGCTGCCTGAAGGGATCAAGAAGATGAAATCAATCCGCACCCTGCGTTGTTGGGACATGCAGAAGAGTTTGCTGGAGGATATCAAAGGCCTTGGTGAGTTGACCAATCTGACGGAATTGGACTTAAGCACGTATCAAGACGTGTGCTTGACGTTGGAACAAGAGGATGCTTTGGTCTCCTCCATTGGAACGCTCCGAGATCTCAAGCGCCTCTTCCTCGATTGGGAGTGTAGATGCAGTGACCCTGACAGCCAGATGGACTCCTTACATGATCCTCCTCCCCGTCTCGAGGAACTCTATCTGCCAAACTGGCAGCTCATAAGAGTTCCCAAATGGATTGGTGAACTATGTTGCCTCCAGATGCTCGGTCTGCAAGTGTTGCACTTGTCAAGTGATGAGGTTCGTGTTCTTGGTGAACTCCCCTCCTGAAAGTTGAATAAAACTGTTGCTTATTGATGATTTGATGCGGCATACAAGAGTATATAAGAGGGTGCAAACCGACTTGGGGTAGGGGTACAAAACTGACTTGGACTAGAAGTCGTATACCATAATGACTACTCTAACATCCCCCCGCAGTATCAACGGCAGGCTCGACGATGTTGAGACTGAAACAGATATCTTGAAATGGCTTAGTAGGCAGTGCCTTGGTGAAAATGTCAGCAAACTGAGCCGTAGAGGGAAAATGAAGCACCCGAACCTGACCAAGAGCAACCTTTTCACGAACAAAATGAATATCAATCTCAATATGCTTTGTGCGTCGGTGTTGAACCGGATTGCTGGTCATGTAGACTACTGATATGTTGTCACAGTAGACAATAGTGGCCTGCTCAATAGGCCTGTGTAGCTCGGAGAGTAACTGCCAAATCCAGATTGTATCTGCAACGGCATGTGCCACAGCGCGATACTCAGCCTCGGCCGACGAACGTGAGACTGTAACCTGTCTTTTCGAAGACCAAGAAATCAAATTGTTACCAAGAAAAACACAAAAACCGGAAGTGGACCTTCGAGTTGTTGGGAATCGTAGCATAATTTTAAAATTTTCCTACGCTCACCAAGATGCATCTATGGAGTCTACTAGCAATGAGGGGAAGGGAGTGCATCTACATACCGTTGTAGATCGCGAGCGGAAGCGTTCCAATGAACGTGGATGACGGAGTCGTACTCGCCGTGATCCAAATCACCGATGACCGAGTGCCGAACGTACAGCACCTCCGCGTTCAACACATGTACGGTGCAGCGACGTCTCCTCCTTTCTTGATCCAGCAAGGGGGAAGGAGAGGTTGATGGAGATCCAACAGCACGACGGCGTGGTGGTGGATGTAGCGGGTCAACGGCAGGGCTTCGCCGAGCTTCTGCGAGAGAGAGAGAGGTGTTGCAGGGGAGGAGGGAGGCGCCCAAGGCTTAGATGTTGCTTCCCTCCCTTCCCCCCACTATATATAGGGACAAGGGAGAGGGGGGGCGCAGCCTTGCCCCTTCCTCCAAGGAAGGGTGCGGCCAGGGGGGAGTCCTTCCCCCCCCCCCCCCAAGGCACCTCGGAGGTGCCTTCCCCCTTTAGGACTCTCCCTTTTTTCTTATCTCTTGCGCATGGGCCTCTTGGGGCCGGTGCCCTTGGCCCATATAGGCCAAGGCGCACCCCTTACAGCCCATGTGGCCCCCCGGGGCTGGTGGACCCCCTTGGTGGACCCCCGGACCCCTTTCGGCACTCCCGGTACAATACCGATAAAGTGCGAAACTTTTCCGGCGACCAAAATAAGACTTCCCATATATAAATCTTTACCTCTGGACCATTCCGGAACCTCTCGTGACGTCCGGGATCTCATCCAGGACTCCGAACAACTTTCGGGTTTCCGCATACATATATCTCTACAACCCTAGCGTCACCGGACCTTAAGTGTGTAGACCCTACGGGTTCGGGAGACATGCAGACATGACCGAGACGCCTCTCCGGTCAATAACCAACAGCGGGATCTGGATACCCATGTTGGCTCCCACATGTTCCATGATGATATCATCGGGTGAACCACGGTGTCGAGGATTCAATCAATCCGTATGCAATTCCCTTTGTCAAACGGTATGTTACTTGCCCGAGATTCGATCGTCGGTATCCCAATACCTAGTTCAATCTCGTTACCGGCAAGTCTCTTTACTCGTACCGCAATGCATGATCCCGTGACTAACGCCTTAGTCACATTGAGCTCATTATGATGATGCATTACCGAGTGGGCCCAGAGATACCTCTCCGTCACACGGAGTGACAAATCCCAGTCTTGATCCGTGCCAACCCAACAGACACTTTCGGAGATACCCGTAATGCACCTTTATAGTCACCCAGTTACGTTGTGATGTTTGGCACACCCAAAGCACTCCTACGGTATCCGGGAGTTGCACGATCTCATGGTCTAAGGAAAAGATACTTGACATTGGAAAAGCTCTAGCAAACGAAACTACACGATCTTTTATGCTATGCTTAAGTTGGGTCTTGTCCATCACATCATTCTCCTAATGATGTGATCCCGTTATCAATGACATCCTATGTCCATAGTCAGGAAACCATGACTATCTATTGATCAACGAGCTAGTCAACTAGAGGCTTACTAGGGACAGGTTGTGGTCTATGTATTCACACATGTATTACGATTTCCGGACAATACAATTATAGCATGAATGATAGACTATTATCATGAACACAGAAATATAATAATAACCATTTATTATTGCCTCTAGGGCATATTTCCAACACGAGTGTCAGGACAACCAGCCCAGTCTGCATCAGAGTATGCGGTAAGCGAGTTTGGAGAAGAATTATTGAGGTGGAGACCATGATTGAGAGTTCCTTTTAAATACCGAAGAATGCGTTTAACATGATTATAGTGAGGAACCCGGGGATCATGCATATAGAGACATGCTTGTTGAACAGCAAAAGAGATTTCAGGACGAGTAATGGTGAGATATTGGAGAGCACCTGTTAGGCTACGATAGAGAGTAGGATCGGAAAAGGGTTCACCGGTAGCCGGAAGTTTAAAACTAGTATCGACAGGAGTGCGAGATGATTGACAGTCAAGCATACCAGCACAATTAAGAAGATCAAGAATATACTGGCGTTGGGAAAGAAAAAGGCTGGAGGAATCTCGAACAACAGCAATGCCTAAGAAATGATGAAGGAGTCCTAGGTCAGTCATAGAAAATTCAGATCTAAGAAGAGAGACAATATGATCTAAGAAATTTTGAGAGGAGGCGGTAAGAATGATATCATCTACATAGAGAAGTAAATAGGCAGTGTCAGAAGTTTGATGATACACAAAAAGAGAGGTGTCGGAGAGAGATGGAGTGAAGCCTATTGTTTGAATGAAGGAGGAGAAGCGTTGAAACCAAGCTCGTGGGGCCTGTTTAAGACCGTAGAGAGATTTCTGAAGAAGACATACATGAGTTGGAAAGGATGGATTTTCAAAACCCAGAGGTTGCTGGCAATAGACAGCTTCTTGAAGGGAACCATGGAGGAAAGCATTTTTAACATCAAGTTGGTGAATGGGCCATGAAGAGGAGACAGCAACACTAAGAACGGTGCGAATGGTGCTAGGTTTAACAACAGGAGAGAAGGTTTCTTCGTAATCAATTCCTTGTTGCTGAGAAAAGCCATGACAAACCCACCTGGCTTTATATCGTGAGAGGCTCCCATCGGAGTGGAACTTTTGGCGAAAAATCCATTTGCCAGAAACAATATTTGTATTGGGAGGACGAGGAACAAGTTGTCAGGTGTTGTTTTGAAGTAAAGCATTATATTCTTCTTGCATGGCAGCGGCCCAATTGGGATCAAGTAGAGCAATTTTGTAATTCTTTGGAAGAGAAGTGAGAGATACGGAGGTATGAAGGTTTAGGCGGTCTTGGGGTTGATGAAATCCTGATTTGGCCCTAGTACGCATGCGATGATCATTAATCGGGGCTGCTGTAGGAATAGCACGAGGGGGTAAGGTGGGTACTGGTGAGTCCGGCGCAGCGGAAGAGTCGGACGAAGGAGTAGGGCTGGGTGGTGGAGTGGGAGCAGGGCTGGGTGGTGGAGTGGGAGTAGGGGCCGGGGGTGTTGGGGAGGGAGCAGGGGTCAGGGGTGTTGGGGACGTCTCGGGTGGGGTGAGTGTATGGTTGGGATTGGCTATGGTGGGTGTTAATGGTGGTGGTGATAAGTTGTGTTCGGCAGGTAGGGGAGTATATAGCTGGAAAGGACGGGGAGAGGGGGTGTTTGCGGAGCTAGGGGTGTTGGATGGTGTAGTTGTGCGTTGTGAGAAAGGAAAAATGTGCTCAGCAAACGTGACATGACGAGAGACATAAACGTGTCCGGTGTGAAGGTCGAGACAGCGATAGCCTTTGTGCTCGTCAGAGAAGCCGAGAAAAGCACATGGGATAGAGCGTGGTGACAATTTATTTGCAGAAGTGGCGTAGGCATTGGGAAAACAGAGACAGCCGAAAACACGAACCGCGGAGTAGTCGGGGTGGGAAAGAAAGAGGGAATAATAGGGAGTAGTGTTGGGTTTAGTTTTAGAAGGTCGAATATTTAGAAGGAAGGTGGCCATGTGTAGGGCTTCAGCCCAAAACTTGGGAGGCATAGATGATTGAATGAGGAGAGTGCGAACTATATCATTGAGGGTGCGAAGAGAGCATTCTGCTTTACCATTTTGAGGGGAGGTGTAGGGACATGAGAACCTAAGCAGGATGCCATGTTGTAAGAAGAAAGTACGATTTTTAATGTTATCAAACTCGCGACCATTGTCACATTGGATAAAGCGAATTGGGAGGAAGAAGTGAACAGACACATAGCGTTGAAAATTAAGGAAAAGAGAATGGACCTCGTATTTGTTGCGTAGAGGAAAAGTCTAGACAAAATGGGTGAAATCATCTAGGATAACAAGGTAGTATTTAAAACCCGAAACACTTGCAATGGGAGAGGTCCATAAATCACAATGTATTAATTCAAAGGGATAAGTGCTACAAGAACTAGAGGAACTAAAGGGAAGACGCACATGTTTGCCTAATTGACAAGACTCGCAAAACACAGAATTATGAGAGTCCCTATTACATGGTATGGTAAATTAACTAAGCATAGAAGCTAAGACGGCGGGGTTGGGATGGCCCAGGCGACGATGCCAGAGATCGACGGAGGCCAGCATGGATGTTGGAGGGGTGGCGGCAGGAACTCCATTAAGAGAATAAAGATCACCGGAGCTATTGAAGCGAGCGATCTCGGCCTTGGTCAGGTAATCCTTCACAGATAAACCAAAAGGGTCAAATTCAGCCGAAACTAGATTGTCGCAAGTAAATTGGCGAACAGAGATAAGATTTTTAATGAGGGCGGGTGCAACTAGAACATCGCGAAGTAAAAGAGGTTTGGTGGAAGAGGGAAGTTGAGCCTGACCAACACAATATATAGGAATAGATGATCCATCTCCAAGGATAATGGAAGGGAAAGGAGATTTAGTGCAAGAAGATAACCAATTACTAGATGCAAACATATGACTAGAGGCCCCTGAATCAAAGATCCAATCCGTACCTGAGTTTCCTTGTGCAGCAAAGTTATTCATGGCCTGGAGAAAGGCAGCTTGATCCCAGCTCGGCCTCACTGGTGAGGGTGGCGTCGGAAGCAGTGCCGGCGGATACGATGGTGAAGGCAGTAGGGCCGGCTGGGGAGTGTAGTAGGCATTGGCCGGCTGTGGTGGGGGTGGCGTCGGGAGCAGGGCCGGCTGAGGTGTGTAGTAGGCGCCGCCGTCGGTGGTGTAATGACCATAAGGAGCATACGTCGGGGCGGCGTGATAGGCATTGGCCGGCTGTCGGGGGTTGAGAACCCCGGGAGCACCAGTAGGCGGCCGAAGGCCGGGTTGCCAGGCACCTGAGTATGCCGGCGGAGCACCGAGGGTGGACGGAGCAGACCAGGGCATGGACCATGCTTGAACAAGCCCCGTCCAAGGATCATGAGGAGGCCGCCATTGTGACGCCCGGATAATTAAGCTACAGTGATCCCCCGCTAATGATGCCATGTCACCGCGGTTACTGTTGATAAACTCTCGATAGTTCAGAACTGAAACAAATTCAAAATTTAAATAAAAGCAAACAATAAAAATTTTCAAATATTAAAACTAAAATGTTCGGAGTGAACCAAATATTCCATAACTAATTATGGAGGTGAACCAACATTTTTATAAAGTGGTTTAATGCCCTTGAATAATTAAAACAGTAGCTAAGACATTAATTAAATGCCTTTTATAAATATTAAATTGTTAAACTATTTTATCTTGGACCTAAGATAATTGTGGCAGTGGCATAATTGCTAATGCTAATTTAGGGGCTAATTAACTATTTTATAAAACTAAAATATAAAATGAAACTGATATAAAACAGAAAGGTTTTTAAAAGTAAGACAAAACAAATGGAGTTAAGTAAAAAAACAGAAACCCCCACTGCCCACCCGGGCCTTGGCCAACCGGCCCAACCCAGCTGGCCAGCCCAGCCGCCTCCCTTATCCCCCACCACCCGCAAACCCTAACCGATCCACCCCCACTCCCACTCCCGCACGATCCCCTCGATCCCCCTCGCTCCTCTCCCCCCCCCCCCCCGATCTATTCTGGATCGGGCGAACCGCCCTGACCCCTTCGCCCCACCGTTGTGCCCCGTCGCCGTCGCTGCCTCACCTCGCCCCGACGACGCCACCACCCGACGTCGCCGTCGTCGCCTCACCGCCTCGACCACGCCTCCTCGCCGGACCGCCACACCGTCGTCCTTCCCTGCGTCGCGCCGTCCTCGTCCCCCTCCTCGACACCCGCTGCCGTTGCCCTACGAACCGCCGTGAGCCCCGGCCTCCGCCTCTCCTCTTCCCCCACTTGCTCCAAGGCGACCCGCCATCACCACCGCGCCACTGGCCCGCTCCGGCACGCCCCGATGCGTGCACACCGCGCCCAAGCCGTGCCCCACACCGCGCCACCTGCACGCGCCCAAGGATGGCTAGCCCCTGGCCTCCCCTGCCTCTCGCTCCCGCTGCCGCACGCCGCGCTCCGCCCCTCCGCCGCGGCCACGGCCAGCACGCCCTGCTCCCCTCGCCGCCCGCAACCGCGCAGGCCTCGTCGTGCCACCGCTGCCCGTTCCCTGCATCCGGTCCAAGCCCGTGGCCTCGCCCCGCTGCTCCTTCGCCGCCCGGCGCCCGCTGCCGGCGCTCGCTCCCGCATCGGCGCCCGTTCGGGCTGGGCGACAGCGCCCCTGCGCCCGCACGCCCGTAACCGTTAAGGCCCCTAGGGCCAATGACAGTGGGGCCCGCCCACAAAACGTTTTGAAAAAAATAAATAAATAAAAATAAAAGATAATAATAATAAAAATAATAAATTAATTAATAAACATTAATAAATATATAAATAAATAAGAATAAATAATAGAAATAATTAATTAATTAATTAATTAATTAAGATAATTAATTAACTTATTTAATCATGTTAATATTAATTAATTAAAGTTAATTAATCCTAATGAATTAATCTAATTAACCTGTTAGTTTAATTAAACAGAATTAGTTTAATTAAACCCTAATTAACCTAACAGAGTATGACACGTGGGTCCCACTGGACCCACACGATAGTTTGACCCAGTCAACCCCTGTTGACCGCTGATGTCAGCATGACATCATGCTGATGTCATAAATCCATTTTCGAATTAATTTAAATAATTAGTTAAATTCCAAAAATTAATAAAATCTTTAGAAAATCATATCTTTTAATCCGTAACTCGGATTAAAATATTTTCAACATGAAAGTTGCTCAGAACGACGAGACGAATCCGGATACGCAGTCCGTTCGTCCACCACACCTCCCTAACCTATCGAACTCGCAACTTTCCCCCTCCGGTCCGTCTGTCCGAAAACGCGAAACATCGGGAATACTTCCCGGATGTTCCCCCCCCCTTCGCCGGTACCACCTACTGTCGCGTTAGGACACACCTAGCACCGCTCATTGTCATGCCACGCATCGTCATGCTTATGTTTGCATTGTATTTACTGTTTCTTCCCCCTCTTCTCTCCGGTAGACTACGAGACCGACACTGCTGCTGCCCAGTTCGACTACGGAGTCGACGACCCCTCCTACTTGCCAGAGCAACCAGGCAAGCCCCCCCCCCCTTGATCACCAGATATCGCCTATTCTTCTCTATACTGCTTGCATTAGAGTAGTGTAGCATGTTACTGCTTTCCGATATCCTATCCTGATGCATAGCCTATCCTTGCTACTACTGTTGTTACCTTTACCTGCAATCCTACATGCTTAGTATAGGATGCTAGTTTTCCATCAGTGGCCCTACATTCTTGTCCGTCTGCTGGGCTATACTACCGGGCCGTGATCACCTGGGCGGTGACCACGGGTATATACTTATATACTATATACATGACACATGTGATGACTAAAGTCGGGTCGGCTCGTAGGAGTACCCGCAAGTGGATCTTTGTGGCGGAGCGACAGGGCAGGTTGAGACCACCTAGGAGAGAGGTGGGCCTGGCCCTGGTCGGCGTTCGCGGAGAAATAACACGCTTAACGAGTTCTGGGTATTTGATCTGAGTCTGGCCATTTGGTCTATACGCACTAACCATCTACGCGGGAGTAGTTATGGGTATCCCGGCGTCGTGGTATCAGCCGAAGCCTTCGTGACGTCAGCGACTGAGTGGCGCGCGCCGGATTGGACTGGAACGCCACTAGGCTAGGTCTGCTTCCGGCCGCGTACGCAACGTGCAGGTGTGCATAGGGCGATGGGCCCAGACCCCTGCGCGCATAGGGTTAGACCGGCGTGCTGACCTCTCTGTTGTGCTTAGGTCGGGCTGCGACGCGTTGATCTTACGAGGCCGGGCATGACCCAGGAAAGTGTGTCCGGCCAAATGGGATCGAGCGTGTTGGGTTATGTGGTGCACCCCTGCAGGGAAGTTTATCTATTCGAATAGCCGTGTCCCTCGGTAAAAGGACGACCCGGAGTTGTACCTTGACCTTATGACAACTAGAACCGGATACTGAATAAAATACACCCTTCTAAGTGCCAGATACAACCCGGTGGTCGCTCTCTAACAGGGCGACGAGGAGGGGATCGCCGGGTAGGATTATGCTATGCGATGCTACTTGGAGGACTTCAATCTACTCTCTTCTACATGCTGCAAGATGGAGATGGCCAGAAGCGTAGTCTTCGACAGGACTAGCTATCCCCCTTTTATTCTGGCATTCTGCAGTTCAGTCCACTGATATGCCCCTTTACACATATACCCATGCATATGTAGTGTAGCTCCTTGCTTGCGAGTACTTTGGATGAGTACTCACGGTTGCTTCTCTCCCTCTTTTCCCCCTTTTCTTTCTATCTGGTTGTCACAACCAGATGCTGGAGTCCAGGAGCTAGACGCCACCGTCGACGACGACACCTACGACACTGGAGGTGCCTACTACTACGTGCAGCCCGCTGACGACGACCAGGAGTAGTTAGGAGGATCCCAGGCAGGAGGCCTGCGCCTCGTTCGATCTGTATCCCAGTTTGTGCTAGCCTTCTTAAGGCAAACTTGTTTAACTTATGTCTGTACTCAGATATTGTTGCTTCCGCTGACTCGTCTATGATCGAGCACTTGTATTCGAGCCCTCGAGGCCCCCTGGCTTGTATTATAATGCTTGTATGACTTATTTTTGTTTTAGAGTTGTGTTGTGATATCTTCCCGTGAGTCCCTGATCTTGATCGTACACATTTGTGTGCATGATTAGTGTACGGTCAAATCGGGGGCGTCACAAGTTGGTATCAGAGCCGACTGCCTGTAGGAATCCCCCTTTCCAACTCCTTGGCCGAAGTCGAGTCTAGTCATTGAAAAACG
Organism: Triticum aestivum; assembly: GCF_018294505.1. Taxonomy (NCBI): domain Eukaryota; kingdom Viridiplantae; phylum Streptophyta; class Magnoliopsida; order Poales; family Poaceae; genus Triticum; species Triticum aestivum. The sequence continues at coordinate 28,296,732 of NC_057808.1, forward strand.
TTTACTAACATGGCTGTGTGGCTTACGGGCCCACGTCGCCATTGGGTGGTATTAGGATCTTTTATTCCTCGTCTATACTCTGGGACTCTGATCTCTCTTCTATTCGGGTTAAGTGAGTTTTGCTAAATCTAACATTAGGATCTCGTTATCGCTTTCACCCGGAGAGCCCCTTATTACTGATGATCGTCTGCTGCACGTGAAGACCCTGAAGATACTCTCCGCTGATAACCCGAGAACTTGTGTTCATCGCTTTTACAATTCCCTTTCATCGATGAACTCCTATGGATAACCACGTATACTCGCAATTCATACAATGTTTCCCAGTTGATCTTGTTACTACAAGATACCCCGTAATGCTCTCTGTTGTTCCAAGAATCCTTTGAGCTTATTGCTATGCTGTTCTTTGACACCTGAATACCCCTACGGATAATTCTCGCACTTACCGAGTATCCGCTCATCCCCAGTTGAATTCAAGTATATCACAAAAGTGTTCAGAATACCATTCGATCTTCCGAAAATCCTCAGGAGCCTATTGCTCTTGAAATTCTTGCTTACTAGCATTATGATTAATCCCATAAGTCTCGAAATCTTATTGGCACCCTTTGTCATTACCTTTTTGAGTCCATTGATTCAATATGTTGCGAATGCTCGCAATCCTCAATCAGATCCTAGAATTCATTCTTCCGGCTCAGATATCTTTAACATGAGCTGGATCTCGACCAATCAAATCGTCATCGATTGTACCCCTAAGGCTATTCAACTTATCCATCCCTAATCAGAGCATTGCTTCTAATCCCTTGTCTTGGAATTCATAATTCCTTTGCATTTGAGCTTTTGAGTTAGTCAGTTGTTTCTATAATCAGATCTCCTTGCATTCTTCTTCCTCTGGTTGAGTACCGATGCTCACATCAGATCCCTTGTGGACCATCGGTTCCTTTGTTGGATTTTATCCGACAGTGTCCTCCATATTCAAATAACCTTGTGAGCCTTTCCACGGATATATAAAGCCTTTGGTAAATTGTATCCTCTGCTTTCTCAACCATGCTCTATTTTCGAGCTGGTGATATTTACTATTGAAGCTTGTGGTATATGTTTTCACGATACCCCGATGGGTTGAACATATGCCTTCCTTAATATGTGTGAACTCGAAAGTTTTCACGAGTCATACTCTTCTGGTATTTTGCCAGATAAAATTTCAACACTACAACTTCTTTGAAAGTGAGAAGTGAATGAAAGGTTATGCATTGGAGAAGTGGGAGTCGACCTTGAACTTTGTGTTCATGCCCATGGACACGATATAGATCTTATCATTAAAGCTTCTCTTAAATTAATTATTCCTTTGGTATAAGTTCATTTTATATCTGGGATCTGGCTTTTTGCAATCGTGGTTCCGACCATGCTCTCCTTTAAATACCATTTCCTGTGCAAGTTTAAGCACTTGTCTTCTATAGAGCAATACCACAGTCCAACCTCTACTTTGATCTGTCATCGAGTATTACCCCCTGGTATCTCGAGATCATCACGAAACAACATAACTTCTTATGAGTTCTTCATCTAGTACTACATTCTCACCGATTCCAATCCCCCTCGGGTTTTGAGTTATTAAACACTCAAAGACACTGATAACTGAACCGAGTCCGCACTACGGTTCAATAACTCTAAGTAATCTTCGTTGCTTATGAGTTTATTAATCCTTCAAGTCATTCCTAGCCTGATCGGCTATATCATTATCGTATTAAATTTTAACTGTGCTACCTGGTCCTTAACCCCGGAGCACAACTTTCGATGATGAGCTAAGCTTACGCCGATCTTCCTCTCATACCATTTCACCTGGAACAACAAGCTTGATTTCAAGCGTGTGTCCTACCCATGGTTCCAATAACCGTCTGCTTCGTCATTCCTTTGACTTGATGTCGTCGCTGATTGATTACATCTTCATGAAATCTCTCGACAATTGTGTCGTGATCATCATCAACCTTATGCGCTCTTCCAGGATATCGATTGAGTTCATGATGAGAAATACCATCCTTGCCCTCGATGATCTGTGTTGCTTCCGCTGACTCATCTATGATCGAGCACTTGTATTCAAGCCCTAGAGGCCCCTGGCTTATATTATGATGCTTGTATGACTTATTTATGTTGTAGAGTTGTGTTGTGATATCTTCCCGTGAGTCCCTGATCTTGATCGTACACATTTGCGTGCATGATTAGTGTACGGTCAAATCGGGAGCGTCACAGCCATGCAACCGCAGATGGAGCACTGGTGGTTGGTGCAGGACTCGGTGCTAGTGATGTCGTAGGCGGAACCGAACGAGTCGACGGCGGCCTGTAGATAGGGTTTTTGCCGCGGTAGTTCGGACTAGGACGCCAGCCTGGGGGCGGTTGAACAGATGACGATGCGGACGGCCCGGCGGCAGGAGCCGGCATGGAAGGCGGCGCTGGTGTAGACGACAGAGGAGGACGAGCCGCAGCATGAAAGACCTTGGGGCGAGAGTCCTTGCGAGCTTGTGTTTCCGCCGCGAGTTGTAGCAAGGAACGAACTTCAGCGAAGGTAGGAGGGGGCCGTATCATCGGTATGAACGAGGCTTGCTTGTCAAAGTCTTCGCTGAGGCCGACGACGACGATATTGATTAGCTGTGAGTCGCTAACTGTATCACCGAGTTCGCGGAGCTCATCACCAATGGTCTTAACACGCTGGCAGAACAGGTTCACCGGGGCGTCTCCTTGCACCATATTGCGAAGCTCGGTGTGGAGAGCGTTTTCCGAGCGTCGGTGTTGCTTTGGAAGAGCTGACGGAGGGAGTGCCAGATGTTGGCAGCGGTGGCGCCGTCGTGATCGAGCATGTTGAAGATCTCGGTGGTGATGCGGGTGTAGAACCACTGGACGATCGCGAGATCGTCTTTCAACCATTGCGGATCGTCGGGGCGGGGAAGACAGTTGGCGGCGACATGCGAGCGCAGGTTGCAGCGGCCGAGGTGGAGATCGAAGAGATGTCTCCAATGGTAGTAGTTGTGGGCGGCGAGATCAAGAACTATGGGGATGTAGGGGCTGACGTCGGAGATTGTGTCAGCAAGAGATATTGATGCGGCGAGGATGGGTGCAGGGTAGTTTTGTGGAGCTATGGTGAGGGCCGAGAGAGAAGCGGCCGCGGCGTTGGCAGCCTTGGCGATGAGTGCGGCCCGGCGCTCGAAGTAGCCGGGCGGCGGCGGCGGCAGTGGCGTTGGCGGAGCCATACCCTAAACCCTGGGACCGGTATCTGATACCATGAAAGCTGAATAAAACTATTGCTTATTGATGATTTGATGCGGCATACAAAAGTATATAAGAGGGTACAAACCGACCTAGGGTAGGGGTACAAAACTGACTTGAACTAGAAGTCATATACCATAATGACTACTCTAACACCTCCCTCGTCAATGTTAGGCTCTACGTGTCGGATGTCTCCCAAGACAAAGTTGTGGTTGGCGTGGGGTTGTTCCCAGTTCTGGAGAACTTCTGTTAGTGTGACAAAGATGTCAATGTGTATCTGAGATTCGAGGCAGGAGGTATGCCCAAGGTACAAAGGCTCACCATGCAATTCAGCTGGGAAGAGTGGAAAGGTGCTACGCTGGTCCGCATGGAGTGCCTGCCCTGCCTCCAGGACATCGAGGTGTGGCTAAACTCCACTGGCATCAAGTCAGAAAAAGACCGGGAAGATGTACTTGCTGATCTCGAGTCTGCTTTCAAGAGCGTCGCAAGTCTGCACCCAAGGCATCCCTCTATTTCAATTTATTAGCCATCCATTCGATCCATCCACCTCTTGATCGTTTGTAACTTAATTAATTTGCTCGCCACTTTGCGGTCTTGAAGAATGTTTTTATTAGCATTTCCCTTGCGTATTTGATTTCTTTTCTTGGGTGCAGACTGTAAACCTGATGCACTTCAGTTCTATTTTTCAATGGGAGCGTTTCGATCAGCGCATCTTAAAGCAGACATCAGAGTCTGGAAATATTTCATCTCGTTCGATGTGTGCGTGCATGTATACTTCTGGACGTCATTAATTATGTATATATATATCTTTTTTTTGGAGTGTTTTATGTATATATATCCATGATACACGAATCGTACTCTGCTGTTAATGTGGAATATATATAGTGCAACCAGTCAAGTTGAGTGTTTTATGTACTTTTGCTCAACTTGCTATGACTTGATTGACAGTGCATCCAGTCAATTTGAAAAAATGTTTACAGGATTGGGCGCTGGTAACAGAACCGAAACAGGTGCCTTGCCCATGTAGTAATTCAAACTCACATTAACAGGAGCAGCATCACATTCATTATCGAATATTGGACTGACATCATTCAAATATTATGGAATTTCTGGTTGCAAGCTTTCAAGTCCACATACTGCAGCTTCTACGTTACTACAGCTGGGAAAGCATACACCAAAAAGAAATTTCCTAACAAGAGCAATGCATAGAGCAAACGGTATCAAAGAGCTGCAAAGAAATTTCCTGCCAAAAACTCCGTCGCCGCGATTCTTGCTACTCCTCACCTATCAGAACAGAGCACCATTGATAATGTGCACAACTTAACTTGCCAGTGACGTCTGACGGTCACCATCACAGCTGCGGTGGAACACAGGGATTCAGACATCGAAAACAGGGACCGGAGATGATTCAGACATCACAGCTGCTGTTAATCAGACATAACTGGTACATGGCTAGCTCCCAACTCAACTAATCTGCAGGTCAAATGATCTCTACTTCTCAAACTGGGTTACAGATGGCAGTTAGTATCGGCAGCTTACTAGCAAGCAGGTAACAATCTCGATTTCAGTTTGAAAGTAGCCTTTAAAAGATATAAACAACAGCTGATATCATAAACAGTCAGGACAGTGTGTCTATCATCTTTCTAAAAAAAAAATCTACAGCAGTCATTGTTGTAAAAAAAAATCAGGGCATTGCATCTTAGGCATTACTGCCTCACATTACCTCAAGCCTTTACCCTTGTATCTTATCAGCAAGTGTGTTGGTGAAGCACTAAAATCAAACATGTGCCAACAACAATTTCAAGGTAGTTAGGCAGGCCATGAAAAACTGAGACATATTTTTTCTTGCTGGTTGCTATGATTTCCTTCCTCCCAAGTCGTCCTTCCTCCTTTGGTCTGATCGCTTAGGCTCTGCTTTTGCTAAGACCTGCAATTGCTCATTACTTTTGACTTACAAAATTATTTATATTACGATGCACTTTTTCATTTCATGTAACATATTGTGGTTTGATTTTGTGGTCAACCTACGTGAAAACATTAGAAAAATAGAAGGAACTGAATATACAATTTTAGCTGCGATAGGATATAACTAAAGCAGAAGTAAGCAAAAGGAAGATGCTAAAGCAGAACTAGCTATAAGGAACATGCTGATAACACCAAATGATAAGTAACCAGACAGAGGGGCACTCTCTACACCAAAAGGAAACCCAAAAAGAATGTGCAACCAAAAGGATGAAAACTCGAGATATATTTCCTCCTGGTAGTTGCTGTGATCTTCTCCCCTCGTTTCAACCTCTTTCTCCTTTGATTTGATCGCTTAGGTCCCTGCTTTTGCTAAGACCGACAACTGCTCATTAAATTTGCCTTGCGATTTTTATTTCATGTACCGTATTATGGTCAGACTCTGTAGTCATAGTATTTGCAAAAACATCAAGTAAAGCAGAACTTTACTTGTAGTCATAGGAACTGAATATACAATATTAGCTACAATAGTATATAACTAAAGCAGAATCATAACTATAGGAAACATGCTATAACACCAAATCATAGGTATCCTGCTTTGTGACCAGTGTAGATAAAGAAATGAATGTATATGTCAGATACTGGATGTGCATTTGCAAGATGTGGATACTTTGTTAAATCGTTGACGCTGCAAATTAGAAGTTATAGAACAATGAACTGCTGTGGCACAACACGACGCAGGTTTCTGAAAGGGCTCACCTCATAGAAAAGTAAACCCGAAAAGAATGTGCAACCAAAACACAGAAGGTGAAAAGTCATGGGCATCTGAACAGTAAAGCACGACTAAGCTGCACCCCATGTTTTCTCCATGTCGGTGGTAAGACAGGATAGCGTCAATTCTTTTAGTCTTCAGCCACATACTACATACTATACCAAGAACTTAATGTCACTGCTATTTACTCGATATTACTACCTCTGGTTTTAAATATAAGACGTTTCACCTGCTCCGAGGTCATGGTCTGGGAGGCGCGCCGCCGCGGGGTGCGCGCGCTGCTGGTGCCCCGGCTCACCCCGCGGGCGGCCCAGGAACTTGATGCGGTTCAGCTGCTGGTTGCGGCGTGCCCCCCCCCCCCCCCCCCCCCCTCCCCCCTGGGCGAGCCCGACACCCGGTCTGTCGCGCTCTGTGCGGGGCCTGGTGGTGGGTTCTCTTCACAGGGCGCCTACGCCCTCTACCACTACGGCGGTGTGGGCGCGCCTGCGGCTTCCTTCCTTTGGTCTTCCCGTGCCCCATCGCGAGTCAAGTTCTTCGGGTGGCTGCTCACTCAGTCTCGTGTGCATACACGGGACGTGCTGCTGCGCAAGACCATCCTCACTGCGGCGGAGGCCGGGTGCCCCTGCTGCGAGGCGGAGCTTGAGACGGCCCACCACCTCATCTTCGGGTGCCCGTTCGCGGTGCAGTTTTGGCGTAGGATCGGGCTGCCCCCTGCTGCAGGTTCGGTTCGTGCGCTTCATCGGTTCGACGCGTCCCCGGCCGTCAGTGCCAACTCTCCTGCGGGCTTCGTCCTTCTCTGCTGCTGGCGGCTATGGAAGCGTCGAAACGCCATTGTTTTCCAGGGTGACACGATGTCCCTTGCTGCTACACTCAAAGCCTGTCGGGATGATGCAGTGCTTTGGCGTGGCCGGATGAAGACCGACGATCAGTCCCACATCGACGTTTGGTTGTCTGTTCTTAGATGAGCCTGTGAGGCTTGCGGATCCTGAGAGTTGCACTCAGCTCTCGCCCCTCTTGTAACGACTGAATTCTCTGGTGGCTTTTGCCCCATTTACGCAATATATACAGGTGGTGGAAGGGCTCCCCCCCCCCCCCCCCCCCCCCCCGGTTGAAATATAAGACGTTTTGGTTGGCAGTTTAAATTGAACTACCAAAACAGTCTTACATTTGGGAACAGAGGGTGTAGTATCTTACAGTAAAAGAAGATGCTAAGTTTCAAATCATATATTTGGATTTTTTTTTTTATAATCACCCAAATAGGTATCAACAGATGTAGTGAACTTGCCAAAGGAAAACAATCGTGCAAGCCTAAGTATATGAATTCAGTTTTGTGTTTCTATGAACAATGCTTGTAAACCTGAGAAAGCACAACTCACCAGCCTCAATCACATTTACATTTTTGACCTGACACATCAATGGGAACATCCACTTCTTTCAGTCAAAAATGAATGTTTAATAGTCAGAACTGAACATTAGCAACCGCAAACCACTTGCAGTGGTCCACCGCTTCAAATTAAGAAAAATATACTCATGCTTAATACGGTAATTCAGCATCACCATATTATGCTCTAGTGCAGCAGAAAAATTACATCGGACTGATTAGGTTCGTTTTCTTTTACTTGAGAGATGGTTATGTGGAACTTCTGAGTAAAACGTAAGTCTAATCCCAGTGAAAAAATTAACCTATCTTAACCATTATTTTTGCTTAAACATAACTCTTTTAAGAAGGTTTATGAATCTGAAATGCAGGGTGATTTTTTTCCTACTGGCAATGGGCCTAGATATATGTATCATATATGAACCTAGCATCCAATGCATTCATCTCCATATAACTATAACCAGATGTCAACACAAGCATGCACATCTTGCCTAAGTGGTACATTCTTCTCCGTTTTGATCATGAAGTTCAGGAAAAGAAAGTTAACGTACTTCACTTCAAGTCACTGAGCATGAAAAAATAAACAACAGAGACTAGACTGTGGTATTCTCGATTTAGAAGAAACAACCCAGGCACAGCACCCTTCGGAGGCAAAGGCTCGAACGCGGGTGGCGGGCTGGGTGTGCAGCAGGCCACACGCCACTAGCCAACTGGTCTACTCACACATCCAATTTCCATGATATTCAATGGAAGCCTGACAACATCAACATATATGGGGGGGTTCAGGAATCAAATTATCAGTTTCATAGGGAGTTAGCATTTAGCAATGACTAACTGGCATGTAACAGGCATACTACAGAAAACAACCAAATCATCTTAGGCAAAGAACACCAAACAGCTTACACGCAGGCAGGGTGAAAACTATGTTGTGCCATACGCAGTAACCAATTTCCTTGGCCCATTTTTGGTTTTAGTTGGCACTTCCCCTTTGCAAGCGATTGCATAGTCTTCAGCGAGGTGCGGTGCGGCTTCCTTGTGAGGGCATATGAACTTCTCCACGAAAAACTTCTCAGGCCTATTGACTGCAGTATGGAAGCTCAGGTCACGATCTACCAATCCATTTTCCTTGAGGAACTTGAGAACATAGTACCGGGGCCTGACCCGGCCCTCCAGGCTAAGACTGAGAAATATGGGCCGATGAGCAATGTACACGGGTTCCAACCCCACCTCAGAGAAGAGGAACTCGGACCTACGCTTGAGAGATTCCTTCGACTTCTTCAGGATAAACGGAGCCTTACAGAGAGCAATGCTCACTTGGGCATCAGACCACCTGAATGTATTCTTCAAGTAGTCCACTTTGGCGGCAATCTTCTCCTCGCTGAGAAACGCGACAGCCTGTAGCGCTGGCCTGAACATCCCAGCGCCACGAGGCACGCCTAATCTTTCAGCACATGCCACCATCGCGCGGACGCGCTCTGGGTCGGTGGTCAGCATCCTCGGCACAGGGATACACACCTTGACAATATCGCAGTCACTTAGGCCGCACTCCCGCAGGAACACGACATTGGGCTTGATCACCTTGCCGAGGTCCGACGAGAGTAGGCAAGGCGAGCGCTGGAGCGCCCGGAGGAAGTTGTCCAAGGAGCCGAAGAGGGGCAGGTAGTAGTGCGTCTTGGAGACGATGGGCCTGGTTCGGAAGTAGCAGTGGGCAACCGAGACTAGGCGGGCGATCTCAGGACGCGAGAGACCGAGGCCGGCGAGCCCGGCGACGACGGGGGCCAGGGTTTTGTCCACTTTGGCGCAGAGGAACTTCGGGTCTTTGACGACGACGGCGGCGGCATCGGCGCCGGAGAGGCCGAGGCCGGCGAGGAAGGCGAGGACGGCGTCGGGCTTGGTGGGGGACCTAAGGTGGGAGAGCTTCTTGGAGGCCTTGAGGGCTTGGGGCCGGGTGAGGCCGCAGGTGTCGACGAGGTACTCCTCGACGGCAAAGCCACTGGGATTTGGGGAAATGTGGGGCGCGGCGGCGGAGAGGATACGGCGGAGTGGGAAGATGGCATAGGTGGAGGTTGAGGTGGATGGAGAAGAGAGGAGACGGCGGAGCATGGCGCAGCCGGCGCCGGCGGCGATGCAGAGATCTCCGATGGATTGCGTGTCGTGGTTAGTCAGAATGGGCTCTAATGGACTTCTTTTTCTCTGTGTGCGTGGGCTCTACCCACTAATAGATGTTCATTTCTTTCTCATCCTTTTTTCTTCCCTTGTTCTAATGCTATACTGGTTCCCGTGGGCTCTACCCAATAATAATGGACTTCTTTTTCTCTGTGTGCGTGGACACATGGAATCGTCCCGCAGCTGGTGACAATGCTATACTGGTTTCAACTTTTGAAATCTACGTACTGTAGCTTCTGCCACAATAGGAAAGCATATGATATAAGAGTATATCAGAACAGCAATCCATGGAGCACACGGTATCAAATTTCAGCCGATTTCAGGAGCAGCAACCAAACTCCTGGTCTACATATCAGAACAGAACACCATCGATAGTATGCAAAACTTAATTTGCCGGTGAGGCCTGCCTGATGGCCACCCCAACGGTGAAACATGGGGATTCGGAAATTTCAAAAAAGGCTTCTTTGTATATGTACTCCCGATTAACCTGTATGGAAACAAGAGAAAATACCAGGGGCAACGACAAGGAAAGCTGTTTCAAGATCATAAACAGCGGCAATCTGACAACCAAAGCACAAGAACGCCAATACGAGGAAGCACTTACAAACAATCTGTAAACAAGATGACAAGCAGAAAACAGAACATAGAACAGAGGCAAACTGTTAAATGGAACTCTGCAATTCTGCAACTATGAACAGCTAACTGCAAGGCGTGAAATTAACTAATGACATTTTTCGAAAAGGGGCGCTTTATTATTTAAAAGCTTTAAGCATTACACCCGGCCTCTACATAATTAACATGCACGCTGCCAAATAATGTCCTCTCATGCAAACAAAAATTGAAAAAAAAAGGCGAAATACAAAGAGACAGTAGAGTCCATATAATGCCTAGAGCGTAGGGGGCCAATCCTAAGATCATGCTGCCACCCATGTATGGTAAAAGTAAACCTCGCCGTAGCCTCCAATCGTGTACACACCTCCGTAAATAGGTCTCGATTCTCCTCGCGTTGTAGAGATGACCATAAACGAAGAGTCCCGGTACATCTGTAGATAACCTGCATCAGAGAAGTAATTTTACCATTAAAAACCTTATCATTTCTACATAGCCAAACCGACCAAATAACGGCAAGCGCTCCCACCATGAGAAGAGTTCTAAACCTGTGATAGAACCCATGTAACCAGTTGCTAAATACATTAGCAACACTACAAGGAGGATACAAGCCAGAAGCTATCTGGGTGACTGACCATATAGAACAAGCCAATTTGCATTGGAAGAATAAATGTTTTATTGTCTCATCATGGTGACAAAAAACACACTGCGGACTTCCATGCCAATTAATTAACTAATGACATGAATCAATGAGAAAAGGAGAGGCAGAAATGCAGAACTTCACTTACGAAATCAAACAATGGCCAAGAGGCAAATCTAGATCAGATTAAAATACATGGATTTCTTACTAAGAAATAATAAATCCACCAGGTTGAAAGAGGAACAGTTCTCCAAAAAAAAATCAAAATCAAAGAGTAAGCCAAGTTTGAGGCTACATGGCTTTCTTAGTGGAAGGGGAGCATCAGTTCACTGTGCTGGCTCATCACTGAACAAGGGGAAAAATGGAACTGACAACACATAATTCGTTCAGCCATGATTTGGAAAAATATAATTAGATGAGATCATTCAACCATGTCATCCAGGCTGGCAAGAAGTTCGGCTACTTACAGGTACATGCACGCACTTTGTTTTGTCAGACATGCTCCGGCTCACCGCTGAGGGGGTGACCCAGATAAATCGTGAACTACTACCCACCATGCCCAGACCCGACCGTCACCGTCACGCTTGGCTTCTTCCCACACTGCGACCCCCACCTCCTCACCATGCTCTCCCAATCCCAGGGTGACAGAAGGTGGCTCATAGTCCCACAGTACCCGATACATTTGTCATCAACTTGGGCACCAGACGGAGTCATTGAGAGCAATGGGGTGCTGAGCGAGGGTCGAGCACAGCACCATGTGGTCACCAACTCCATAGCAGCAAGGTTGTTGGTGGCACCCTCGTCATGCCCAAGATGGAGTGCCGCATAGGCCCGACACCGAAGACGGTGCACGAGGCAAGGAATCCGGCCAAGTACCGGGAGTTCATGGAGGCATACCATGCCGCTGAAAACAGCAGGGAGAGAGCCCTCGAGTCCTTCAAGATCCACCACTATCTCTATTTCTATGAGTTTGGGTTGTCTGTTGCCTCCCCTCCATAGCTGTAATTTCCTCTCCTTCCCATCTTATTTCTCCTTCAGTTTTGATCGCCTAGGTTCTGCTTTTGCTAAGACCTGCAATCATTCATTGAATTTGTCTTGCCACATTTTTTCGTATTTTCCACTTTGTTATTTCATATAACATATTAATGGTCACAATTCATAGTCGCAGTCTTGCAAAAGTAATATATAAATGGAAGGAGCTGAAGATTACACTATTAACTGCAACAGAATAGAAGGAACTGGATTTATATGTCAGATAGTGAATGTGGATGCTGATTAAAATTGTTGTAGATGAAAGTTAGAAACTATGTGAACATAAACTGCTGTGACACAGCACAATGCTGGTTTCCAAGGGGTCACCTCACAGCAACCAGACAGAAGGGACCCCTTGTTTTCTCCATAACAGCAGTAAGACTACACAGAACTTAGTGTCTCTACTTACTATTTATTGGATAGTAGTATCTTACAGCAAAACAAAATGCTAAGTTTTAAATCATATCTTTGGATTTCGAGAATCACCCCAATAGACTGTATGCTGAGTAACTGTGATGAGGGAATGCACTGCATAGAGAAGCAGATCTCAGCAGATAAACAAAAAAAATATTGCAGTGTTACACAGAAAGAGAAGGCAGTCGCATCTGGAATAATAGATAATACAGTGTATAAGGCAGATCTCTGTGTGATAGAGGCCATAAATATAAAAATACCAGTAAAGTGTTCTTGTGAGTCTACAGTGTGAAACAGGGCCTTACAGATGAGAGTTGATCCCTGGCTATTGTTGGCACTATTTGATAACATAAAGTCGGTAATGAAAATACTACTTGGAGGTGCAGGGCATAAGAAACATGATGGCACATTGAGACTGTTTATACCTGGAAAATTTTCCAGCAGGTGTGTGCAGAGGCATGGATTCGACAGCTCCACCAGTTGAATCTTAATCAGACGACAAAGAGTATTGACCTGGCGAGACCTTACATAATATCACTGCATATTAGTAGAACAAAAGAAAACTGAGCTATTATCTGTTTTTTCTTCTATCTTCCATTAAATGTGGTAACTATCTCATACTGAAGTACTAACTTCCTCTGCTCCAGAATTAGTTACCTGGGTTACAAATTTACAAAAGAACCAGTTTGGTCAACTTAATTATTCTTAGGCGCATGGAATTGAAGCATACTATTACTATTCAACACAATCATAAGAAAATATTTGTGGTTCTCTGAATACAACCACTCAGCCACACGATGGAAGAATCATGTTTTTCCTATAGTACACAAGAAGTATTTGTCCTTGTGTGGCAGTACATCAGTTGCATCAACGAAAAGTAGATTCATATATATCAGAGGGACATTATGCTGAGTGGAGAACTGGCATTACTCCCACTTCAGTAAAATGCATATAGTCTACTTCAGTGGCAGCACCATGAGGACCAAGGATGTAAATTAATGGATAAATTGGACATACATACATAAACTTCGGTATATATAGATAAGGATATTTTATATAACTACCTAGCTGTCGAGAATGTCTACGTTGAGAAGCTTAGTGCCATTTTCTTTTATTCCAGATTAACATGTCAATTGATCTCAGAATGCAGTCTTCCCCTGATACATTAACAAGCTCGACCAGACAGAACTGGCCCTGCAAACCATATATGCCGAACATGCAGAAGGAATATAAGATATGTGTAAATAGAGTAAGGAATACTCTCTATTTGAATGAAGTGACCTTCCATGCATACATATTTCTGATTTGCTATACTTGAGGAGTCCTGAAAAATTGGCATTTGTGGTTGTGATGGTTAAATAGTATGGAGACAATAGGTCGAAGGTCCTTGCTAAACAAAACAATTTACAACTTTTTATGTTAGGATGGACACAACAGGTCGAAGGTCTCAGTGTCATTTCAAGGCAGCAAACTGGGATGAATTTTGTTGCAAAATATATTCTTAAATCTACAATTTCACTGAATTGTAGACAGATATGAAGAAAACAACTTTTGCCCTCAGTGTAGGTTGTAGTGGGAAAATCGCATATCCTTTTCTTCTTCATATGTTCACAAGAATAAATGTTAGTTCAACCTTCATTGGATTCGCTTGTTATACAAAGCACGTCCATTGGTTTATTCTGACAATTAATGAGGGATGCTCATGATAAGACTGATTTATGTGTAGAAATTTGAAAAATTCCAAACTAAAGAAAGGTCAACTATGGTATTTAGGAACGAATACGGAGGAAGAAAATAAAAGGTTAAAAAAGAACTGACATCAATTAGAAATATATATCCAAGCATAATGTAAATACTGAACATTGAACTGCAAACTTTAGTACTAACTGTCACAACATTTGTAAGAATAATCCAAATACTGAACATTGACTGCAAACTTAGTACTAACTGAAATATGATGCAACTGAAAAGAAAGTGAAATCAAAAGGGAACATGCTAGATAAACGTTGCCATGAAAGGAGACCACACTGATATTTTGAAGGATCTTCTCTAAGGAATGACAACAACAGCATATCAGGGTTCAGGAATCAATTTATCAGTTACAGCAAGAGTTAGCAATGAGCAAACTGGCATGTAACAAACACACTACAAAAGAGAGCAAACATCCAGTTAGGCATAGAACACCAAGGCAGGAGTTACCAGCTTACTACGCAGAGTGAAAACTTTGTTGCGCCATACACACGTTACGAATTTTCATAGCCTGTTCCTGGTTCATCTAAATCTGAAATTTGTTGAAACTTCCCCTTTGCAAGCAGTTGCGTAGTCTTCAGCGAGGTGCGGTGCAGCTTCCTTGTGAGGGCATATGAGCTTCTCCGCAAATACTTTCTCAGTCATCTTGACCGCATAAAATAAGCTCAAGTCACGATCTAGCAGTCCATTTTGCTTGAGAAACTTGATAACATAGTACCGGGGTCTGAGTCGACCCTCCATGCTATAAGAAAGTATTTCCGGTCGATAAGCAATGTACACGGGTTCCAGCCGCACCTCAGAGAACAAGAACCCGGCCCTGCGCTTCAGAGATTCCTTTGACTTCCTCAGCAGACGTGGATACTTGCGCACAGCAACGCTCGCTTCGGCATCAGACCACCTGAAGGTATTCTTCAAGTAGTCCACTTTGGCGGCAATCTTCTCCTTGCTTTGGAATGCGACAGCATGTAGCGCTTCTCTGAACATCCCAGAGCCACGGGGCACGCCTATACCTTCGGCGCATGCCACCATCGCCCGGACGCGCTCCGGGTTAGCGGTGAGCAACCTCGGCGCATGGATACACAGCTGGGCAATATCACAATCACCTAGCCCGCACTCCCTCAGGAACACAACATTGGGCTTGATAACCTTGTCGAGGTTCAAATACAACAGGCGGGATGAGTTCTTGAGCAGCCGGAGGAAGTTGTGGAAGGAGCCGAAGAGGGGCAGGTAGTACTGCAGCCTGGAGAGCATGGCTCTACGGCGGAAGTGGTCGGGGGTGAGCGAGAGGAGGCGGGCGATGTCGGAACGCGACAGGCCGAGGCCGGTGAGCCCATCGACCAGCGGGGCCAGGGTTTTGTCCACTTTGGCGCATAGGAGCTGCGGGTCTTTGGCGACGGCGGCGGCGGCATCGGCGCCGGAGAGGCCGAGGCCGGAGAGGAAGGCGAGGACGGCGTTGGGTTTGGCGGGGGACTTGAGGTGGGAGAGCTTGGTGGAGGCCTTGAGGGCTTGGGGCCGCGTGAGGCCGCAGGCGTGGACGAGGTACTCCTCGACGGCGAAGCTACTGGGGTTCGGGGAAATGGGGGCCGCGGTGGTGGAGGGGAGGCGGCGGAGTGGGGAGATGGCAGAGGTGGAGGAAGAAGAGAGGATATAGGAAACGACGCACTTCCTGAGGCGGAGCATGGCGCAGGCGGACGGCGGCGGCGGCGACGGCGGACGGCGGCGCGACAGAGATATTTCCGACGGATTGCGATTGCTACTGCGATCTCACTGGAGTAGTTGCTTTGGTCCGCCGTAGCGAGTGACCTAGTCAATATGGGCTGCATGGGCCGGGTTTTGATAGGCCTGCTATATGGTGTTGGTATCCAGATTATTTTGTTTATCATCCATTTTTCTTCTCTTTTCATGGGTTTTTTTTTTGTTCTCGGCAGTGACATCTTATTAATTTGAGAGAAAATAGGTATTATGGAATAATTCTCTCATTCATATGGGATATTTTTTATCTGACATAATAACTTTTACAAGCACAGTGAAAATTTAATCAAATTGCCTGGACAATGCAATATAAACTCCCTCTGATTCATACTACTTGTCGCAGTTAGTACAACGTTGTAGTAATACTGCAACGAGTAATATGGATCGGATGGAGCCTTAAAATTTTATCTATATCTTTGGCACTACTTAAAAATGCAGACCTTTTTTTCACTAGTGGATACTTTGTTATCAATAGCAGATTTTTATTCCTTTGAGATAAATAAAAGGTTTACATGGAATGTTTTTTGTATGGTGAAATAATTATTATAATAGAGTGAATATTTTATTTGAAATACATAAATAAATTGTATACAATGAAGTAGTATAAATCTTAAGAAAAAAAATACATATTGGGTATTTCAATCAATCTAAAAATAGAAATAGATAACACTTCTATTTGACATGCATGATCATTTTTGTGAGCTGTGAGATGTATCTCAAGAGAAAATAAATCTACAAACGGGACATTTTTACAACTAAAAAAGTAGCATAAATTTTTTATTTGTCATAAATGTGAACTTTTTTAGCATATAGTTTTTTATAGAGGGGGGTATATTTTGGAAAACTTTTGTTGGAAAAAATATTTGTTCAATATTTTATAATAATTTTGAATTTACTATGTTATAGTATCATTTTCAATAAACATGATGGTAAATACATTTTATTACGTAGATTTTTTTTGATGAAAATAATATAATCTAGAATTATATGTGCTAAGGACGTCTCTAGGGGCGTAGCCATTAATTCTCCTCCAAATGTCAGAAAGACAATACATGCACAAATACGACCGCCCAGTAGGCTCCCCAAACCTAGCCCATATGTCTAGGCGCTCACAAATACAAAATATATGTCAGGATGAAAATGGGACTGTCTGCCTAGACACGCAAGCCCCACTCCCAAACTGACAAAATCCCCCCTGCCCTCTTCCTCCTGTCCTCCTTTGTTCCTTCATTGTCCGTGCCTGACACCATCCGACGGCCACCCTGGAGCACTGCCCCTAACACGGTCACTACCCCCCAACACACTCATCGCCCCGGTATGCCCTAGACCACCTGGATGGATTCACCTCGCATGCCATGTGTCCGACAGATTGCCCAACCATGTTTTGACTTTCTTTTTTGTACATTTACAAGGCACACGATGGACATTGCGGATGAGTTCATTTACAATGAATTCTTCAAATCGTCATATGGCGACATTTAAGACGACTGAGTTGATGATGATGTGAGTATCCTCGAAGCGATGAAGAAGGAAGATGAATATGTTTTCAACTAAGGGATTCATGATGTCCTTGGCAAAAATAATTGAACTATGTCCTCGTAACACTAAACAATGTACTTCCAAATTTAAACAATGTATTTCTATGTTTAAACTATGTATGTCGAATATTCAGATTAGCTGCTTGAACAAATGACAAATGGGCAAAAGATATGCCGAACAAATAGGGGAGGATGTCATGCTCGGGAAAATATCTGGTGCACCGGAGCTTGTGGTGCAGAATAGGTATCTCTGATGTAGCCCTTTTCGATCCAGAATTTTAGTTGTCGGCAATCTCTCTTCATGTGAAACTTGCAAAAAAAAGGTCACTGAAAGAGGTCACCAACAGCTGCACTCTCACAAGCCGTCGTGTCCGAATGATCTGGTTACTGAAAGAGGTCATGAACTATTGGTACTCTCTTCGATGCATATTACTTGCTGCTCAAAGGGATATATTTAGGCCTTTAGCGTTTGAGCGACAAATACTTCATGTAAGTATACTAAGAGGAGGTTTTATGGCTCTCGGGTGCCACGCACTGGCACCCCTATATGAATATAGCACTAAAAATATATATCAGGAAATTTTAAAAAATTATGAAATTTTGGAATATCAAACCTGGGTGCCCATTGTACACACGTGTTCAGTTTCGTGGGGAATGGATGCCCGTGGCAATCTCGGTAAAAAGGTAAAAAAATCCTATGTATGGGGAAGAAATTAGATGGATCCTATGTCGGACCGTATTTCCTTCGCCAAGACGAAGGCGGTGCTTGGGCGATGCCAAAGGATGTATGACAACATGAAGTTTGCGTTTGCCAGAGCCTACAACGAGATCAACGACGGGATTTAGGCAGCGGTAAAGGAGGAGGCAACAAAGGCCGTCTCCTTGGCGCACCAGTGCGACGACGTCTAAGTGAAGGCTGGCGTCATGTCAGCTCTCACGCAGCGTAGCTTCTATTCCATGTGAAAGTGCATGTAGCCCCTATGTGTGGTTTTGGTAATCAGTGACAATTTCTATGGACTAATATGTTTGAGTCAATTTCAGGGTTATAGCAACTTAAGCCTTTTTTTCCAAGCAAAACCAACATATGCAAAACAACAGCCCATTGATGAACAAAAACAAAGAAAAACCAAAAAAATGAAGTTTCCTAACGGAGAATGAATTAGTTAATGAACACAATAATTATAAAAATTGTACACAATGTACATAAAGTTGTGCATTTGTACAATATAAAAGAATAAGTGACATCAGTATTACCCTTATAAAAGAACAGAAAATTAAAACAAAATAAAAACAAAAATGACATAAAAAAATAAAAAAAATAAAAATAAAAATGAGTTTTCTATGGAAGAATGAATTCATGGCATTGGTATTACCCTTTTAGAAGGAAGAAAACAAAAAATGAAAATGGTTTTTTTTAATTTTCTAAGAAAGAATGAAACCATTTAAGAAGAAAGAAAATTTTAAAAAAACCTTTAATAAGTTGCACACAACTTTGCACTGAAATTGCACTTTTTTGAAATACGCATAGAATAAGTATATAATAGTGCAATTTTCGCATTGTACTATAATTACACACATATTATTTAGTACTTACATTTATACTTACACACACAAAAAAAAGATTATGTTTTCTAAGAAGGAATGCATTAGTGGCATTGGTATTAAAAGAAACTTTAAGAAACTTAATGTCCTGGCATAACTTAAAACATGAGCTTAGAAAATTAAGATAAACCAAAGTGTGCGACAGGGAACGAACTTGGGACCTCACGCCAGTCTACCATTTCGGTAGCCACTATATTAACTGAGATTTGGTGTCCAAAAAGGTAGCCCGGTCTATATGAACCATAAGCCGCGATATATTTTTTAAATCGGATCTCATTTACTTTTTGGATTTTTTAGAAACGCGATCATTTAAAAATCTGTGATTAAAAGAAACTAGAACATTTTGTGAAAATGTGGAAGTTTTTTGGGAAATAGGAAATGAACAAAATTGAAAATGATAACATTTTTTGAAATTGTGAACAACTTTTGGGAAATGCGACATTTTCAAATTTGTGATTTTAAAAAATAAAACATGATTTTTTTGGGAATCTCAAAATTTTGTTTTAGAAAGGAAAAAACATTGAAAAGTAGAACATTTCGAAAAACAGGAACAAAACTGAGAACACGAACATTTTAGAAAACTACAAACAATTTTTTTAAAGTGCGAACATTATTTTGAAATTCTCCAAACATTTATTGAATTTGTGAACAACTGTTGAAATCAAGAATATTTTTTGAATTTGGGAACAAATTTTGTAACCTCATCATCCTGATTACACTGTTTGCCACCCGACTACGCTGCCGCTCGTGATATTTAGAAGCAGGAAATGTATAAGGGTCAGCTACTGTATCGATGGAAGAAAACTTGCGTTCGTTTGCCGTGCCTACATGTATACGAATGCACACACACTTGTTATCAAGAAACATGTTTTCTCAAACATGGTAAAAATAAACAGATTTTGGAAATCTTGTTCATCAGGAACTTTTATTGAATTTGTGAACAAAATTTGTGAATTTTTTTGCGAAAATAAACAGAAAATAATAAAAATAAACATGAAAAACAAAAAATTGAAAAATAAAATATTAAAAGGGAAACCTGTCAGAAAAGCGATTTAGGAACCTTCTGAAAGGTTCCCAAAACCGGAGCCTTCTGCCTATCCGGACACCCTATGTTAAACATGGTCTAGTATTGGATATTATTGAAATGAACCAACCTTTTGCAAGAAGGTGGGGATGCCCATGGTAGGCATCCATGTCAGGTTTGAACGATTTCCGACTTCGTATGCAAGTTGCGACACGTCCGGTCATTTTATCGACTTTTTTGACCAAGAAAACTCCAGAAAATGCAAAAATTATCGAAAACCAAAACAACTTGGTATGATGTCTTGAAATTATCATACATGGTCATGAAAAAAAATTAAGGCCATTTCAAGGATGTGGAGAGACAACATGCTCTCAGACGAAGCCTTCTAGCATACCTAGACACCCTCCGTTAAACATGGTTTAGTTTTAGAAATTCTTGAACTTACCCCAACTTTTGCAAGCGCATGGCTATGGTAGGCATTCATGCCAGGTTTGAACGATTTTCGACACCTTATGCAAGTTGCGACACGTCTGACCATTTTTTTACCGAGAAAACTCTAGAAAATGCAAATATTGTCAAAAACCAAAATAACTTGGCATGGTGCCTTGAATTGGTCATACAAGGCATAGAAAAAAATTAGGGTCATTTGAAGGATATCGGGAAACATCCTGCTCTCAGACGAAGCCTTCTGGCCTAGCCGGGCACCCTCCGTTGGACATGGTCTATGTTTGTACATCCTTCAAATGATCCCAAATCTTGCAAGTAGGTGGGAATGCCCATGGTAGGCATCCAGGTTAGATTTGAATGATTTCCAAAATTGTATGCAAGTTGTGACACGTTCGGCCATTTATGAGCTTTTTTGCCCGAGAAAACTCCAGAAAATGCAAAATTTGTCAAAAAATAAAACAACTTGGCATGGTGCCTTTAATTGGTCATATAAGCTCATGGAAATAAATATTGGCGTCATTTGATGGATGCCAAAAAAATGTGCTCTCAAATGGAGATTTCTGTCCTAGCCGACCACCCTCCGTTGAACATGGTGTTTTTTTGGACATCCATGACCCAAATTTCTAAAATTTGAACCATGATGGAAGCAAAATGTACAATTAGAGTGCCCAATTTTTACTGTGATTGGAAACGAGAATATTATATTACATTGGACTCATGTATCTATCTCTTTTCTTTCGGAAACATGTATCTATCTCATGGAAGCAGATTCTCTAACTGAGCTATGATGGACGAAAATAATAATTATATAGATAACATTTTATGTTAAGTCGATGCATATTTTAATTCCTTGCAAAAAAATAACAGAAGCATATTTTAGTTGCACCACGAGTAAATTCTCGAATTGATTAAAACATGATTTCATTGTGTTGAAAACGCGTGTTGCCTCAAAGAAAATTTGGTATGCATCGGAAGCAAGCAAATTCCCTGTTCGAGATGTGATGGGATAAATAATTCTATCCAACACAAAACAACTTTTGGTTAAGTTCGAACATATTTTAAATTTTAAGCAATTTGATTAACTAAAGGAAGCACATTTTCATGACGGTGGAAGCAAATTTAATATGCGTCTGAGTTTACTACCATATATGGCGTACAAATTGGAACCAATTCCGCATGATTTTAGGAGCGCACTTAATTTCCGCTGGACAGTTTTAGGGAACAAATTGGAACCAGTTCCATTTGTTATGTGCAAACTGAAGGAAATATGCCCTAGAGGCAATAATAAAGTTATTATTTATTTCCTTATATCATGATAAATATTTATTATTCATGCTAGAATTGTATTAACCGAAAACATAATACTTGTGTGAATACATAGACAAACAGAGTGTCACTAGTATGCCTCTACTTGACTAGCTCGTTGATCAAAGATGGTTATGTTTCCTAGCCATAGACATGAGTTGTCATTTGATTAACGGGATCACATCATTAGGAGAATGATGTGATTGACTTGACCCATTCCGTTAGCTTAGCACTCGATCGTTTAGTATGTTGCTATTGCTTTCTTCATGACTTATACATGTTCCTATGACTATGAGATTATGCAACTCCCGTTTACCAGAGGAACACTTTGTGTGCTACCAAACGTCACAACGTAACTGGGTGATTATAAAGGTGCTCTACAGGTGTCTCCAAAGGTACTTGTTGGGTTGGCGTATTTCGAGATTAGGATTTGTCACTCCGATTGTCGGAGAGGAATCTCTGGGCCCACTCAGTAATACACATCACTATAAGCCTTGCAAGCATTGTAACTAATGAGTTAGTTGCGGGATGATGTATTACGGAACGAGTAAAGAGACTTGCCGGTAACGAGATTGAACTAGGTATCGAGATACCGATGATCGAATCTCGGGCAAGTAACATACCGATGACAAAGGGAACAACGTATGTTGTTATGTGGTCTGACCGATAAAGATCTTCGTAGAATATGTGGGAGCCAATATGAGCATCCAGGTTCCGCTATTGGTTATTGACCAGAGAGGTGTCTCGGTCATGTTACATAGTTCTCGAACCCGTAGGGTCGGCACGCTTAACGTTACGATGACAGTTATATTATGAGTTTATCTGTTTTGATGTACCGAAGGTTGTTCGTAGTCCCGGATGTGATCACGGACATAACGAGGAGTCTCGAAATGGTCGAGACATAAAGATTGATATATTGGAAGCCTATGTTTGGATATCGGAAGTGTTCCGGGTGAAATCGGGATTTTTCCGGAGTACCGGGAGGTTACCGGAACCCCCCGGTAACTTAATGGGCCTTAGTGGGCCTAGGTGGAAGAGAGGAGAGGAGGCCAGGGCAGGGCCGCACGCCCCTCCCCCCAGTCCGAATAGGACAAGGAGAGGGGGGCGGCGCCCCCCCTTTCCTTCCTCCCCTCCACCTCTTCCCCCTCTCTCTCCTATTCCAACATGGAAAAGGGGGGAGTCCTACTCCCGGTAGGAGTAGGACTCCTCCTGGCGCGCCTCTCCCCTTTGGCCGGCCGCCCCCCCCCTTGCTCCTTTATATACGGGGGCAGGGGGCACCTCTAGACACACAATTGATCATTGATCTCTTAGCCGTGTGCGGTGCCCCCCTCCAGCATATTACACCTCGCTAATATCGTAGCGGTGCTTAGGCGAAGCCCTGCGTCGGTAGAACATCATCATTGTCACCACGCCGTTGTGCTGACAAAACTCTCCCTCAACACTCGGCTGGATCGGAGTTCGAGGGACGTCATCGAGTTGAACGTGTGCTGAACTCGGAGGTGCCGTGCGTTCGGTACTTGATCGGTTGGATCGTGAAGACGTACGACTACATCAACCGCGTTGTGTTAACGCTTCCGCTTTCGGTCTACGAGGGTACGTGGACAACACTCTCCCCTCTCGTTGCTATGCATCACCATGATCTTGCGTGTGCGTAGAATTTTTTTTGAAATTACTACGTTCCCTAACACAAACTATCTATGAAAAGCCACGTTCTCAAGTCAAATCCAACAAGCCAAAGCTTTCTCATTAGTAGTCTGAGAAAATAAACAATAATAAGAGTAAAAGAAGTATTTATGCATAACAAGTGAGTTGTCTCCTAGTTGGTTATAGTGGGTGAAAATAAACCATAACGTCTGGAGTTCAAATCCTACCCCATACCCCTATTTTTTGAGGGTTAAAAAAAGAAAAGAAATGGGCCAGGCCCAGGAGGAGGGGTGTGTGGCGGGCGGATCGGCTGTGTACGTCAGTACGTGTCACATACGAAAGGTGGGTGTACGTTATGGTCAAATAATCATGCTGCCCTTTAAAAAAAAGGTACAAACATTACATCAACTTATGCGTAAAGCCCCAGGGTTGAGTCGGTTGACATGAGTAACTAGCAATACGTCTGGAAAATATCAACCAAACTAGGCACATCTTTTTTGTGCAGGACGTGAAGTAGTAGAAGTAAAAAAAAATCAAAATGCCCCATCTGGTATCCAGTTCTGCATACCAAGGCTGCAGTTGTACAAGTAGAGCAATTATTCAGACAAGATCAGCAAGGACATGAGCACAATTATTCTGCAAATTAATTCCGTGTGCGTGCAGATCGGATCAGCACGGAGAATCATCGCAGGCTGGCTTGGAATCATCACCTTTTTTTGCAGATGATTTTGTGGTATTATTCCTTGCAGTTGCAGGGCTGAACCATGAACGCGGGAAGATCTATGTCGGAACTCAACCTACTGATCCGTTTCGCAATTTTTTTAAAAAGGTGATGATTGCAAGCCTGCTCGCTATGCTATGAATTTCCCGCGAGAATGGTCCACATTGATCAGCTTGGGGCTAAGCTATGAATTTCAATAATGGACCAGCTTGGGTAGATGCAGAAATGTTTATTCCGCACGTAGCTTGTCAGAAATAATTGTGCGTGCCAATTGATTTCCTGCGAGAATGGTCCACATTGATCAAGCACGGCTGCAACGGGTTGTCACTTGCACATTGCCGCCACTGTCTTAATAGAAGCATGCAGCAGGCTAAAAACCTAGGTTACCCAACAAATCAAGATGATGTGTTTTCGGCTTGAGGTTGCTCGGTATGCGGTCGAGATGAGAGGACCCCCTAGACTCTGCAATCTGCATGAACTGCCTGTAAATGATTTTTTGTGGTATCCTAGTCTCTGATGATCCTAGTATCTCTGCCACTCGTCTTTAGATGATATTATTCCTTTCCTTGTATGATTGGATTAGGCCAGCTTCGTTGGTGGTAGGTCACTGCTGATAAACGCATCACCAGTACTAGCCTACTCGTACTAGTAGCATACTAGCTAACAGTACCAATTCTTTGTCTGAAATTACTAATAAATTGTGGCTGCCACACGTGTCAACTGATTTTTCCGTTGGGCCCACAAAACCAGCAGCCGCACGGGTTGTCACTAATAATAATACAAACCACCGTCATGCCGAGTAGCGAATCTTGGAAGAAAAATAAGGGGGGCTCAAAGTTAACTGTGTGTAGAAAAAGTTAGAAACTCTCAATTCTTTAGTCCAAAATATGGTCAAAATTTTGATACAAATACTAGCAATTTTTCTTTTCCAATATTTGGAGGGGGGGGGGGGGGGGGGGGGGGGGGGGGGGGGGGGGGGGGGGGGGGCTCAAGCCTGTCGAAGCCCCCCTGTTCGATTCGCCACTGGTCATGCCCTAATTTTCTGGTCATTGGAAGAGGTCATGGCCAATTGCTAATAAATTGTGGCTGCCACACGTGTCAACTGATTTTTCCGTTGGGCCCACAACACCAGCAGCCGCACGGGTTGTCACTAATAATAACTAGTAGAGTGCCCGTGCGTTGCCACGGGCTCTTGAAATAGTTTACCAGAGTTATATGTTAAAATCCACACATACAAACAATATAACACAAACTGAAGTCCATTATTGCAATGTAACAAGCTGAGTGATGTTACAACTTAACATCTATTACAAAAATACTAATATCTAGATGATGCGCTTAAGAAATTCTTTCACAATATCAGGAAAGTTTCCTCTAGCTTCATTCCCGCGATGTTTTAGCAAGTATAATAAAAAATGCTTCCTCAATTCATACCCATCCTGCAGAAAAAATAAATGTAGTTAGTATGAAAAATTCACGGAGAAGGTCTTAAAACATGTAACCCACAATACTCACCGCGCAAACCGGCTTGACCAATTCTTTACCGTTCCACCAGAGCATAAAATGAAAAACAAAATAGCCAGACACATTCCTGGAAAACTTTCAATTAATATTATAAATAATATAATGATAACAAAAGTAAATATTCTTGTTATGAATTCATTACCCGTCTATACTCGTTGGAACACCGGCCGGAAATAAACGATGCCATTTAGATATATCAAAATTCCACCCAGGCAGCTTTATTTCGAGTGCTTCTTTGAAATCCCTTGAAAAACTTTTTAATTTCAGTGAATGCCTCAAGTTTTTATCCTCTGACGATTGTGATGATTGAATAGGATCCATAATATATAGACGACGTGCCTCTTTGTCGATGATGTACAGGATGTATCGGCCGATGGATGCATAGGGAAGATAAATCTACAAGTGGAGCTATTAGAAACAAAAACAAACCATGATAACAATGGTCAAAATATTTTATTTACCTTATTGCAAGATGAGATGTCGGTCTCCATCCCAGGCCAGCTATCAAATAATGTTGCCAACGTCTGGATAGTTTCCTTCTCACAAAATTTCTGACCTCGTGTTGACTCTAGCAGCATGGACTAAGTAAAAGAAAAAAAATATTGTTTCAACATGTTGATACTAATGGCACCTAGAATGAAGAGTTACGGTAACTTACACAAAATCGTAGATCCATGTAGTGTATAGGAGGGTCTGTGAACAATACTCCCTCGTCACATGCCAGCATAAGCACGGCGGTGTTGAAGCAATCATTGTCCATGGGCTGCTCCATGTTAAGTATGCACTGAAGTTTCTTAAGACTTAAGCTCATTGGATCGGGTGTGGAGCTCCGGACCCATACCTTCCTGTAATTTGGATGGTAAGAAGAACAATAATATACATCCGCACATTAAATATTGATACATGATACTTACTCCAAACATCCAGCATCATTGATCGACATGATGTAGTTGCAGAGGCCGGCAAGTATTTCACGTTGGTCCGTGGGAATGATAGTGATTGGGGCGGGACGTTTCTCTTCGACCACGTCAGATGGATTATCCAGGATCTCAAGATCAGAATTAGCTAAAGTTTCTTCGTTGAGAGGTTGATGGTACATGGGACATCCTTTTAACTTATTAAGCTCTGAATCGAGCAAAATAATTGCTAATTTTTGTCGAAAATGTTTCATATCCTCCTACAAAAAAATATGAAAACAATTTATAAGATATTTTGATAAAACATTATGAGATAATGTATAAAACTGAAATACCTGCGTAAACTGGTCTGACAGTCCATGTGGTGTCCAGTATTCCATATAATTTAGCATAAACAATCCACATGATACGCTATAATATTATAAAATAATGCTTCAGAATATCACACAGATGAATCTAAAAACAAACCATTGTAACAAGTGCTTACCCATCGGTTTGTATTGCCTCCTGAATTTGCTCTACAACCGTCCATTTTGTAACATTGAGATCAGGCCACTTATGACCTTTGATAAACTCCGGACTATGCTCTACAAGTTTCAGCCATTTCTCGAGCCCTAGCAACTATTTTATATATGAGAAATGTTAAGGATGAAGTCAAACAAAATAAATGCTAAGATGAGAAAAGAAATAGATATTTACCGTAGTAGCAAGGTCATTGCGTTTGACATTCTCACCAAGTGAGTCCAATACTTGGATCTCTCGTTTTTTGGCGTTGGCAACTGCTAGATACCAATGGTAGCCCGGCATGTTAATCGGAATGAATAACTGGTGTAAATAAGATACAAGTCACAGTCACAATTAGATATAGTTATTAATAAATCATTAAACATATGAACTAAATAAAAACAATCCATAATTATATGCATGGATTACGAGACAAAAACTAACCATATCTTGTTGTAGATAACAATTAACATGACGCACGATGCGACGATATTTTGATGGGTCTATGTCTCTTTCCCCGTCTTCTTTTATCTGGCCCGATACAAACGTGCTAATAATGTGTACCTTTTCACCCGCCCTGTCTTGTAGATGGTCGTGAGCAAGCATGCAATATATGTAAGCATTTATCACCTGTAATGGGCATTTAGATTATATTTATATTTTATGATATTATATATTGTTCGTATTATTAATTACAAAGTTTGTGCAATTGGTCTTACACCGTCATGTAAGAACATATCATCTTTAATAAGGCATTCCAAATCGTCGGTTGATAACAAGGCATCTCCAATGTCTACGAACTGGGTATTCTTCGGGGCAGACTTGATTGATTCGATGACTGTAATATCCCTAGCGGTACAAACATAGTCTGTCGAATTCATAAAAATATGAGCCAACTTAACAATCAAAATGAGCAAAATTAGTTCAATACAAAAGACAATATTACAAAAATAAGATTGATAATAATATAAAAAATACCTTGTGGGATAATATGTAAATTAGCATCCTTTTTTGGTTTGTTATGAGATATAACCTCTTTGACATTTTTATGTTGTGAATCTTCGTCCCCTTTCAGCGACATCGCATCTGAACCCTCAATGGATTCTTTCCGTGCATCTCCAAAGTCCATATCCATGTCTCCTGTATTCTGAAAAAACAAGAAAAATAAAGAAAGCCCTTCCGTATTATCATCTATAAGATACATACAGAGGAAGGTTAGCTATATGCACCTCTTCTCGTGGTGTTTCACTGTGGTCTGTCATCGTTTCATCAGTGAGTATGTCGGAACCCATCAATTTATATCTATGCTGAAATATAATTAATACTTTTTACTGCATCATAAAATTATATATAATATATGATAAAACTGAATGTGAAACTAACACAACTGTTTTCTCTGCTAATAAAAATAGTATTTGGTTATATTAGGAAAAAATGACGCTTAGATCATTTTACTAACACAACAAATCGGGGAAAACAACAAAATATAATGTTCATATATAAGTAATTAAGCGTCTGAAATTGCTTAAGTTATTTTAAATTATTTGTATAGGCTATGGAAAATTGCCATACAAAAACTAAAACAAACAAACCAACATTAACCAAGTATATTTATTTTTTATATGATTTGTTTTGTGATACCCTTAGTATATGTCATAAGAATATAAATATTTATTTTTATGCACCATATTTAGTATATATATATATATATTCAAATTTGTTTAATTTTTGAGGTATGTATACTGTAAATATATATGATATTTTGTGAGGTATAAAAATAATTACAAAAAAAATTCAGACGTCCACTAATAACAAATATACCATGATGAAATATTTAAGATGAAATATAAATGGTATTTCATACTGCATCATATTTGTATATATAATATATAAAAAAATAAAAGTGAAACTAACACAAATTTTTTCTATGCAAAAAAGGATACCTATTTAAATAAATGTTGTTTAAATAAATGTCCTACCCCATGAAACTCGGGATAAACAACAAACCTCAATGTTCATATATAAGTAATTAGTCATTTGATAATTATTTAAAATATTTTTGTAGGCTATGAACAAATGTCCAACAAAAAAAACATTTGTAAACTATTTCAAACAAAAAACTATAATGAATTACACGGGCCATAAACAGCACGTCCAGGCCCAGACCAAATGCATCACGGGCTAGGCGTCGGCCCACCTCCCCCCCGCGCGTCGGCCCGCCTCCCCCGCCGCCTACCTTATCCACCCACTCGCTCCTCTTCCTCCACTCACTTCATCTTCCCACTTTCCCCTCCGCCGCCGCATCGCCGCGGGGTAGGTGGCGGCCGCGCGACTCCGCCCGCCGCATCAGTCCCTCTCCCCTCCACTCATCTCTCCTGTCCACTCACTCGCCAGCTCTCGCCCTCTCACCCCCCACACCCGCCGCATCGCGGCGCGCGTCGCCGAGCCCGCAACCACCACGCCATCTTGCCGCGACCACCGCACCAGTCTCCGGCGCCACCTCTCGCCCTCCCACCTCCCCCCGCCGCATCGCGGCGCGCGTCGCCGAGCCCGCAACCACCGCACCAGTCTCCGGCTTCACCTCTCGCCCTCTGACCTCCCCCCCGCCGCATCGCGGCGCGCGTCGCCGAGCCCGCAACCACCGCGCCATCTAGCCGCGACCACCGCACCATGCTCCGGCGAGACGTGTGCGACTGCTGTCGACGCACGCATGGAGCTTCATCGCCCAGACGTGGGTGCTGGATCCCGTCGCCCTCCGGTCGGATCCGCGGTGGTGCTGGTCTCCGACGAGTTCGACGGTGGATCCGCAGCGCGGTGCCTCGATCTACAACGCCAGCAGCTCCGGTACGCAGATCCGACCCCTTTCCTCCTCTACTTTTCTTTTTTGTGTATGCATTTATACACTGCATTTTCTGTGTATTTTCATATGATTTACATGTGGATCCGCACCAATATTTGATTTCAATTTTTTGTGCTTGTATGCTATATTTTGTATATACAGATTATTCTTGTATGGAGAGACCAGGGGTGTGCTTCAGGGGTTCTGGATGAAGTAGGTCGAGGCGTTGATGTTGTGTCCAGGCTTTTCTTTTATACAATGGTGGCGATGAGGGATGAAGTATGTGAGGATCAGTAATGTTGTCGCACGACAATGTCCGTTCACTCATGGGTTTTCTCAAGGTGAGGTGGTATCTTTTATTTCTGTGCATATGTGTGTTCGTCTGAATTATTACTTTTGCATGCACATTTGTTGTTTGCATTTGCACCTGCGGATGTACATACATAATCATACCAAAACAACATGCACTAATTTATGGATAGTTGTTTTCTAATCAGTCATCTACTACAACCAAGATTTCTCTAGAATATTAACTCTTGAGATCACGCAACTGAGAGTGAGTGTAGTGAGTGTGCGGCGTTGTCCAATCCAATTTGCTTAGATTCGTAAAAGAACCTTCATGTTAAATTTTGTCGAAGTGCTTGCTTGCGTCATGATCCTTGTAACTACAACTATAATTCAGAAGAACAGGGAAGAGTGAAACACTGAATGAGGTCTGGTCTTTGCTCTGCCTTAGAATTGTAAAAGAAACGCATAACGTACATAGTTTTTTATAAACAAAGTGGATTTTTAATTAGAAGTCAAACTGTCGTTATGATTTTTAGTCTAAAAGGTATGTGATCGTCATCTTAGAATGCCAGTATGACACAAGTAGTGCCAGTATGCACGTGCATTTGCTGCCTATTTGTATGAAGGTTTTACATTTTCATTACCAACAGCCCGATTGTTAGAGCTTCAATTTTTTTTTTCAAAACACTCTATTTGTCCATTTTGGCAAGGATAAGCCTACTGTATGTCCACTTGTTTACCCACTGGGTCCGTTTACTTCAGAACTAAAATTAGAGACCTAGCTATATTGATGAGATGCCGTCAACCCAGCATATAGAAGTGTTAAAAGGAAGAGTTTTATGGCACAGGATAAAAGAGTTCCTTTTTTTTGCAAAATATAAGGAACACAAAGTAGCAACAGCATTGATCTATAGACGTTTGTGACAGTTAACGTACAAGGTGAAAATGTCCTCTAATTTGGTAAAGGCATGCAAATTTTCTAAATTTCAATATTCTAGGCGTGCCCTGAACTGATCTCCTACTCGCTGCTCTATCGAGGCGCCGTGACCCGGCCTCACAGGCATGGCCAGGGCGAAGACTGCTCCCCGACGGCCAAGACACGGCCACGGTGGTGCAGCCTGTGGTCTACATCGCCTACCACTCCGCCGTCTTCCAGAACCCCCACCACTTCCGCGGCAAGGTGAGACAGACGGCCCCTCCATGACGACAACAACAATAATTACCGTAGCATGCCTCTTTCTTGGTAATTAGTTGTTGCACTCAATTCAATTAGCCTACTAACTAATCTAGTCCATTATTAATTATTGCTCTTCCAGTGTTTCGGTATCTCTTGGTTTGCATTGGACAACTATGTGATGAAAACACATCACCAGTTTTGGTTCAATTTCTATGTATGCACATGATTCAAGTTTCTTCAATGAATGAATATGCAGCAGCATTTTTTTGGTTCAAGCAATGTATAGATTCTGTTATTACCATTGGTCCTTCAAGTTTGTTTGTTTCAAGTGATTTGGCTTATTACTGCTCTCATGGCCATAATTCTGCTCTATGGTTGTTTACACCTGCCCATGGCATGCTAATGTTTAAAGCCGCCTCTGCTCTCAGACTAAAGCTATATGTAATATGGTTCAGATCGCCCATGGCGCGGACGAGACGGCGACGTCGGCAGGAGGGCACTTTGCAGCCCCTGGACTGAGGAGGATGGGCGCACATAGCCACCAAGCCCTCTGCTCCTCTTCTTCCAAGGCGAGCGATCAAGGGTCCCGAGCTCGACGAGTCCAGCCTGGCCACCACGACGCATTGCTCCCAGCAGGTAGCACGTCCCTCTCCCTCTCCTCACTCACCTGCTACTATGCTAATATTCCAGTGATTGCTATTTGTTAGCTAGCTAGTTAAACGACCTGCTTTTCTGCTAAATAAATGCCCCATTAGCTAGGTAGAGGCAGTGTGCTATGCATGTGTTGTTTAGGTTCTTGCATATGTAATGTAAAATAAATGAAAATATAGGCTGATTCTACTGTAATGCATTATTAGTCTCAAAACCAAGTTCTTGCATAATCACCAACACATTATTGACTGGTTATTTGTGAGAATCTCACTAAATTGGGTATTTGGTGCTATGATGTGCAGGTGTTGGATAAGATCAGGTTTGAGACCCTGACCAAGTCCTCGTGAACAACCTTGGTACCATTGCAAGGTTGGGCGAGAAGGATTTCATGGAGGCTGTAGCTGCTGGCATCGACGTGTCCATGATTGGTCAGTTTGGTGTCAGTTTCTACTCCGCTTACCTTGTTAATGAGTAGTATGTGTGGGAGTCCCAGGATGGTGGCTCCTTCACTGTGAGACATGATACTACTGGAGAGCCCCTTGGAAGGGGTACTAAGATAACCCTATACCTCAAGGACAATCAGGTACAGCAAAACACAAGTCTTGTCACTATTTACATGCTCATGCTAAATATGTTCTTGTGGGGCATTCATAATTTCTATGAATGTACCGTTAAATTGAAATGCTGTTCATGTGTTGCTTTTGTTTCTATGCTCTGGGGTTGTAGATTGGAAGACTGTTTGATTGATGATGCTTAGTTTTAGGAGGGTTCTGCAGAGAGATTCAGGGATTTGTTTTGGTTAACACACTTCACGCCCATCTGAAACATCTTCGTTTTGAAGATGTTGAATATGCTCATTGGAGAAGTCTTCTTCTACCGCTTGCCGTCTAAAATATTATCTTTAGAATATAGTGCTTCTTAAGTTGACTTGTCACTGTAGCTGTGATATGAACTGTAGTGTCCAACTCATCCATTTCATATTTGTACATGGAACATGTATCTTTGAATCAAAGTTATCCTTAAAACCACATCTTTGTAACTGAGTCTTGGAATCAAAGTTATTGTTAAAATTTGAGCTCCTAAAATTCTCAGTTCGGTTTAAATATAGACCTTGCACGTGTTCTTGCTGTCACACTTCATTTTGTTTTCAACGTTCCTCATTACTTCTCAACTCTACCATTTGAACAGCAAGCGGAAGAGAAACCGAAGGAGTGCCAAGCAGCAGCAAAACGGCTCGACAAGGCTCTCTTGGTTAGTATGGTTCCATGAAATTTGTGAGTCTTGGCGCAACATACTTTTTTGGTCTTATCCCTAATTTGTGTTCTCTCACTGCCTAGGCAGGGTTTTGACTTTCCTGTATATGCGTATGCCATGGATAATTATAAGGTGAAGTTTGTTTGATTTCCTCATTGCCTGTAATCATGGTTTCAGTTTATCGGTATAAAGTTCTTACTATTTTTATTTACATGGCTTATGGTTAATTATATTGTTCCTGGTTATGCCCTGATTAGTCAGCACCATCTCTGCAATGGTTGTTGTTATGCCATCGTAATTCTGGTTATGCATGATTTTGGTAGGGTCTATTCTTAGTTTTGGAGTTAAATTATGCTACTGTTTACAACATGGCATTTGAGGCATAATTCTTTAACAAAGGCATGTGTATGTGTTGTGCAATGTGTATTGCATTCATTGACAATGTATTGTATATTTGAGCAATTTGCTGTTTTATTTCTAAGCTGGCAATGGGAGCAGCATAATTGACTTGGCTTCTCAACAACTAATTACCAAGAAAGAGGCATGCTACGGTAATTACTGTTGTGGTCTTGTATACCCTCATAATTATTTGTTGTTGTCGTCATGTATAAATAGCCAGATTCTTTTTTGGTTTTTTCTTGGGCGTCGATGAGCACAGTAGCTCGGAGGAGGCCACCATGGAGCTGATGCCACCTCGGCAAACAAAACCTGTGCATAACGAGAACGACGAGGCGAGCCAATACTACAGAGGAGCTGAACCATAGTGAGGTATTAATTTTAAGTAGCAATATTGGTTGCTAGCATAGGAAAGGTTTGACGTATCTGTCCACCTTTTAAAATATAAGTATCTAAATACTGAATAATGATTATAGTGCTTTAAGACAATCAGGTGCCGTTTGGTTTAGCATATAAGTGTCTAATTACTATATATAGGTATCTATCCACACTTTGCTTTAACAATCAGGCATCATTTTCTTCATCTTGCTAGCTCCAGTTTGTTGCAGAGGAACTATAGTGATCTATGACCGGACTTCCTGTTGATTTAGTGATTTATGATTCCTACAAGTATATAGGAATACTTTAGCTCCATCATAGGAAAAATAATCTGAAATAGAGTTTCGGTGAACTTGAATATCATGGCGTGCACTTGCTTCATTTACCTAGTTAACAATAAAAAGGCCAAGTCTTTCATATTGAAATGGCATTTTTTTGTTCAACATGATATTGTGATTCTAGCCTCATTTAGTCTGTGTTGCAGGTTAAGAAATTTACAGTTTAAAAATTAATATAGCAGCGATCCCCTTCCTATAGTAAAAAATGCTTATCAGGAATCCTGATATTACAAAAATCCATCAATGGTTATGTAAAATACATAATATTCACTGTTGTTGGCATTTTCACAATTAGCTTGAATTTATCTCACTGCAATTCATTGCTCATGGCTTCTACTGGCTTTTCTGTTTTGAATGTTCTCTTTCTTTAGGAATCTGGCTATCTGGCTATTGTTTGGTGCTAACTGTTGTGGTAAGTCATATTATATCTTGTGTCAATAGTCTGTATAATTTTTTGCATCATTTGCACTCATACGCCTTTTTTTAATGATGGTAATATAGGGAGCGCATGTACGTGCAACTGTGGAATGATAACCCAAACCACCTCAATCAGAAAGGGGAGGCCAAAATATGATATGGTTTAGTACCAGTTGATTTGATTGAGCAACAGAAGGTAATGCCTATCTTAGTAATTCTAAGCTCATTTCCCCCCAATAAGTGTTCCTTTGTTACCTGTATTATAATTATTATTCAGTGAATTAAATCAGAAGCTACTTCTATCAAAAAGCAGTTTCCTTTCCTATGAGGCTATGATGGCAATCAATATTTTTGTAGTATACCTCAACCAAACATACTTTTGATAGTACACCTCAAGCAAACATAACAACTATTACAGTTTTAGAGAAAATAAAGATCCAGAATTGTTCATACCTAGAGGTACTCGCCTTCTTGATGCTCCTTGCTTACACAGAGTACTCCTTGGGAACTTCTCCTCCTGGTCTGGCTGTTGTGATGGACGAAAGAAGAGCAAGGAGGGGGAGGAGGGATGGCAGAGGAGGTTCACATATATAGGTAGGCCATGCGGAGGATAACTGGCTAGCAGATCATTGCTTACTCTAGCACTACCATATATACCTGTCCCCTGCACATCTATTTCCTTTTTCCATCAAAATCACACCTGTTAATAAATTAGGCATTGACGGATTTTACAGGATGTTAACATAAAATGGTAGGCCATGCAGAGGAAGGCTGGGTAGCACATGTCTTTGCTTTTTTCATATATATACTTATGTATGGTGCAGATATCTTTCCTTTTTTATCAAACGCATAACTTTTAATAATGTATTAGAAAAGAAGTCAGAAATCAAAACTTACTATAAAATTAGATTGTCCTTAATGTCCTATCCATACTTTAGATCATGATGATGTCAATTGTCATGCCTTAATTTTTTTTGTGGTACTCATTTTTTCCAAAATGCTTATGTTCTTACACATAAGCTTCATGAACTTATCATTGATTAGCATGTATCAAAATAGAACATTCACGGCATGCACACTAACATATCTACTATTAACGTGGTTCTAGTTGTGTACTGTAGGGTACTGATCAATAAGAAAAACCATGCATATATCATTTATTTTACTCTATTCAGGAACAGATAAAAAATAATCAGCGTTTAATCGCTAGCTGGAATTTAAGGCAACGGCGAGAGAGGAAGATCAAGGACAACTTCAGGATTAAATAATATATGCAAGGTACGTGTCGTATGACCTTCATATGTTTATTTACTATTCTATAGCTGGAATGTGATTATTTCTGAAGAATAAAGTATACATCGTATCGTATAACAGTGCGTGTATGGATGAAGTTATACGATACGAGATTAGCTACAGCAAAAGAAAATTAACGACGTACACAATAACGATGAAATATTAATGAATTTATTTGTTCACTTAAATAATTCACTGAAAAAAATGATCAGGAAAGCACTACGTGTTAATCATGCATTTTAATTTGCATTGCAAAATTAGACAGTGAGAACTGTTCATCGGTACAAAAGCTAGGGGTGTGGCACAATTGTAATTTAAATAATAGTCTAATAGGCTAAAATATGTGTATAAACAATTGCCAAAAGCTAGGGATCGCCGGCGCATTGTTTCCAATGATGGGCTCCATCGCTGATCGATACGCGTGAGTGATCGTTCACTGAGGTGTCTTGCAATTAGGATGTCGATGCAGCACATATATAAACGGATATATTTTTAATGCTTTTTATTGCCTGCCAAATATATCAAGTCGTATTTAAGACGTAGATGATTCTTTCTAATTATAAAAAAACGTGACGGGGGCGTATCAGATCTTTCTCCTTTTTTATAGTTGAATATTTTGTTCCTAAGGCATGACATATTTACAGTTCAATCTCAACGAATCGAAAAAAATCAACCTTTGTATAAAACCAGATATCCCGAATTAAGTACGCGTACAAATAATACATACTGCCATAATGGCTACACTTAGAGTTGACAAGCAAAAAGAAAACACACTTTAACAGAAATGATTGTTCTGTGTGAATACATTATTATTCCAAATGTAGATAAAAGGACCGAGGGAAACGAGCTTTTTATTGAGCCGTGTTGAAAAACAAAGTCATCTACTGTCCATTTTTCCTGGCTACAACTGCAGCATTGACGTATGATAGTGTTTCGTCAAGTGTCATTAAGCAGGCTTCGTGGATATCTACGTAAAAACAATTTGTTAGTACTAATAACATCGTAATACAGAAAAGAACAAAAAGCCATAAAAATCGAAATAGTTTATATAACTTACCTTGAAGATGATGAACATCATCATTAGTGTTGGGGGAGAACAAGAATGTGCTCTCCCTCATAGTCTCCATGCACTTATCCCTCCGGTTTACCTATATGTACGTAACTGCAATTTTCTCGAACAAATTTTCAGTGCTCTGCAAGTGGTACAAGTGACGACCAGCATGCTCTTGACTTAGGCGTATAAACAGTATCTCCCGTCTGGAATGATAAAGATATGTTGATGGTAGGCAACTATCAAATATTAATAATCATATAAAACCTCAAGTACTGATTGGAATTTACCGAAAATTCATGATGCCTATCTCAACAAAATGGACCTGCCGTCTATATACTGAATCCCACCTGTGTTGTATCCTACCAGCATAGACAAGAATACCAAGAACATCTGGAAAAAATTAAGTCTGGGTGAGACAAAATGTTAAATCGATAAATATGCAAAAACAAACTAAAAGATGTTGCACCGGTAATGGTTTTGTCCTGTAGCAAGGATATGGCACCAAGTTGTGGGAAAAATGGTGGACAGATTGTCGATGCAATACTGTGCACCGATGTCCTAACCATGGTTATAGCATTTAGTTCAATGACAAACTCCATGCATAGATACCAGAAGTGACCGTCTAGCATTTCCGTGGGGTTTATCCCGACGCTACTGAAGTCATATGTTAGCCCGGTCTGCAGAATGGCGTTGAATCGATAAGCTTGGTTGCTGAAGGCAATTGCTTCAATCTTTGTTCCCTAGAAATATTTAAAAATTCAGATAACAAGACTTTAGAACACATGTGTATATATTTAGTGATATATTTAGTGATCACTAATCTCATACTTCCTGGTCCAGAAGTATGCAACGAAAGTATGGGTTTCCCATTGCATGCACCCTGATATGGGACTTCCACATCACCTTAGCTCGAATTATCCAACATCTTTGATAGATATGTTCCATCTGTACACTTTGAAAATTCAGATACCTACATAAAATAATACGAAATGATGGGATAAACAAACGGTGATGTCAGATAAGCGTGCATGAAG
This sequence comes from Triticum aestivum, assembly GCF_018294505.1. NCBI lineage: Eukaryota > Viridiplantae > Streptophyta > Magnoliopsida > Poales > Poaceae > Triticum > Triticum aestivum. The sequence goes on from NC_057808.1 coordinate 28,334,800, forward strand.
ATCTGTACACTTGCCTGTTCATTGAAGGGATGGTAGGCAGAGGCATGATGGGATCCGGTGGACTCGCCATCACCCTCCTCGAGGGCCTCGAGCTGTACGGTATCACCATGGTCAGGGAGCTAATGGATGAAGTGTTAAAGAAAGATAGAGGGGCGCACGGGCACGGGTAGTGGCATTTATATATATAGTCCAAGGGGCCCACAGGCGGGAAAATCAAAATTCTTTCAATTATTTGCATGTGGCCGTCTAGCGAAAAAAAACCTCTACTATCGAAACTATTATAAATAGTAAGTTATGAGAGTTCTTTGGCAACAAAAAATTTATTGCTAAAACTTTTTGAATCAATTAATTATTTATAGATATTTCAGATTCTTAATCTGATCGAAATCATGTCAATTATCTCACCAGTATCATTGTTTCCTTTTCGCCTGTGAATCCCCTATATTCAATATAACAAACTGCGGGAATATAATGATGACTTCAGATTTTTAGTTAGGAACGCAAGAATTGGATATATCAAAATAATTAAGGTGATAGTGCGTTAAGGTAAGTGTAGTCACGCAATTAATATATTACCATGGATTCGCCAATATTTCGTCGATTAAATATATTACCATTAATTACCAACATGTAATCAATTCCAAAAATCGATTATTTACTCAGCTTTTATTATACTATATGTTTTTAAAAAAAATCCCAACATATTTGATTTTATAACATGTGATGAGACGTCGTTGTGTTACTTTGCAACGACTATTTTACGGGCATTTTAAAATAGTAACAAAAATTTAAATCGAAGTTATTAGCAATAGTAATAATTTGTTCAGTCGGTCTTTGATGGCTTGATTCGTTGGTCGCGGTTGCATGCACAATTGAGTATGCGCGTGAAAAGCTAACTTCGATCTGTTTTTTAATTAGCGTCTCTTTTTTAATTTGATTCTGTATGCACAGTGTAGTAACAGCCGCACTTTCAAAACCAGCATGCTTAATTGAGAAGCCTGTGCGTTTTGTGACGTAAGTTAGTTAATATAGCACAAACGCAGTAAATGCCATTTGTAATAAAAAGAATATTTTGATGGAAGTACGGATTACAGCATTTGTACCGCGTATTCATATAAGAAAAAGAAAAAAAATAGCATGTTCGGCGACAAAGCTCAAAGGGAAGATCAAAAACAGAGAGTAAGAAAGGAAGCATGAAACAATATCTGTTCTTTATTCATACTTTCATAGTTTGACTCCAAATCGATTACAATGCAAAATGCTCTTAAGGAGCGTTGAAACATAAAACATAAAAACTGTAAAGAATATTGTATAACTCCTCATGATTGCTCCTTTCAAGGCATTTCTGTCTTCTTGTCGCATGTTTGCATGTGCTTCACAACCATATGTTCCAACTGATTGATCTTCTTTATGAGAGTTTGCATCAGCTTGTTGCTCTCCTTGGTTGCCTGCAGAATTTGATCGTTGCTAGTACCCCAACCGTCCCCCAAACCTTCTTTCTTATCGTCTTTCGTAACGGGATATCTACTACTAATAGGCAGGTTAATAGGCTCGACGTGATTATGCATCCTAAGCCTTTTTGGCTTTGGTGTGTTACCCTTACCAAAGGGACGCATCGGCGTAGCGCCGTCATGATCTTCCAGTTCACCGAAATCTTCACTTTCTTCTTCCTGCCAACGAAGCATGTGAATTGAACTGTTGGATGACGCCATGTGAGAGGAGGATGGAGAGGTCTGGTAAGGTCGTTGGAACGGTTGATCTATATATAAGCGTTTCTAGGAAGCTCTGAATACGGAATCGGTAAACAAATCGACCGATTTGGTCACAATCAAATATTAATTAATGGGATCAATTTTGTGATTCGGTGAGTAGAACCTACTATATTATTACAAGACAAAAAAGATAACCTGTCTTAAGATTTCATGTGTGATAAACCGATTAGGAATTTTTTTAAAAGGAAGCAAATAAAATAGTTAACATGCACGTATTGTACATTTTTCAAAAACACTTCTAAAATTTCCTTATACACGGGATTTTTTTAAAACTATGTTGAATACTATTTTCTTCAAATGCATTAACACTTCATTCAAGTTTGTACCAGCTGTAACATTTACTTACATTTCCTTGTTCAAACAGGAAAGAGAACATCAAAAAATAAACATGAATTAGGGAAATAAATAAAAAGAAACCTATTGAGATCAGCTTACAACTCTTTCTTGCATTTCATGTGTAATACCTCATGTATATCAAAAAATATAATTGGACTACAAATCATTCAGTCCAACACAGCATTGCAAAAGATCATATTTATTGTTCTTTTTCATCACAACAATCTGTATAACATACATACGTACATATGAGAAATAGTAGTAGAAGTACACGCTCCCATAGCTAGGAAACAACATAAATTTGTGTATTTATGCGTATGCATTAGCAGCAACGGTATTACACACATGCACTATCTGTTTATGCATTAGCAGAAGTAACACATCAGCGGCATCATTCGTTAAGAAAAATTACGCTTGTAGAAAATCTATATCAGCGATGATGGTGTATACATACAAATATTTTAGGTCTGAACTATTACAGATGCACAGTAAATTCATGATGGTAAATGAACCAATGCAAGAAAATAATATGTAATCTGAACTGAACTGTTAAATAATTAGTTTAGATACGTGAAAGTATCAAGTATTCTAATTTTTTTCCAAATATTGTACACTTCAGCAATCAGACATGTCAGTTGTCACATTTTTTCAAAGTCGCACGGGCATATAAACTTATTCGCATGTACGCAGGCTAGCTTTTTATTATTTATTTGTAGTACATATGCAAAATATATATTCACAAGCTTCACAAACTTCCCTCCTGCGTGTGTTGGTCTTATAATTCAGACCAATCAGAATATTATAGTTCTGACCTAGCAGATGATTGTAGAGGATCATAAAGACGTCCATAAACTTACATTCAAACATACTATCAAAATACCAAAATAATAAGAACAGATATGTTAATTTGCCATAATACAATAGTTTCATTGGATGTTCCAGGTCTTTATCCTGCCAATCACTATATCTGAATCACATATTACACATGAAAAAGTACGCTTGTAGAAAATCTATATCAGCGATGATGTTGTATACATCCAAATATAAAAATACCAAATAAAAAATATATGTAAAAGAAACGAAATTCAGCATATCTTGACCATCGCAAGAGTAAATGCTCTGTCATTACTAAACCTGCTAGTCTATTAAGACCGAACTTCAGCCTGTACGGACTTCCTTGTAGACGATGTTCTTCATCGAGGTCAGTAAGGACACAGTCGGTCTTTTTCGCTTCTTTGGATTGTCCTTTAGCTTGTTGGCCTTCTCCTTCGGCTTCTCCTTCTGAATGAGTATCTTTATGTTTCTCTTCGCGGTGGCTCGAGACAAAGCAACATAGAGCTGACCATGAGAGAACACGGGATTGGGTAGGTAGACACCAACTATCGGTATGGTCTGCCCTTGAGCCTTGTTAATGGTCATAGCAAAGCTAAGCCTTATAGGAAATTGCTTTCTCTTAAACTTGAACGGAAACATGTCGTTTTCAGATGGGCAGAGAGGTATTCGAGGAAGGAAGACCCTCCTGCCAGCGTGTTGACCAATCACGATTTCTGCATCAATGGTGTTCCTCTCAAAACCTCTTACAACAAGCCTAGTGCCGTTACACAGTCCATTAGCTGGATCAATGTTCCTTAGAAGTATGACAGGGCAGTTCAACTTTAGCTTGAGTGCATGCGGAGGAAGACCATTAGGAGTCAATCCATTAAGAAACTCCTGAGCGTAGTAGCCATATGGGTCGTCCTCTGCAATGTCAAAGCTATGGTAGATTACTTCATCTCCATGAAAACGGTCTATCATGCGGATGTTTATCTTGTCGACATTGTCGTTTGTCGTGGAAAGGATTGCTCGAGATGTCATGTAATTGGAATCAGACATGTTGTCATCTAGACTCGGAAACACGTGGTCAATAAGTTTTTCCAGGTCGTCAACCTCGCCTGTAGATGGCAGACAAATATCTTCAGGGAGTAGTATGTTGCCTTGATCGTCTACATCCTCAGTGCCATTGCCGACCCTTAGCAAGTAATCTGCAAACCACGTGTCATTATGAGCCCTCATGTTGGTGATGAGCCGAAGCTGCCGCATACACTTTCACAGATGAGAACTTCGGAGGGTTGCATCAATTATCTGGCCCCGCGACCCCCTTCTGACGACCGGAAGCACCTGCCGAAAGTCCCCACCAAAAACAATAGTCTTTCCTCCAAAGGGCCGGTCACGTATTCCCATGATGTCGCGCATGCTGTTGTCCAATGCCTCTACCGCTTGTCGCTTCGTCATGCTGGCCTCATCCCATATTATCAATGAGGCCATCCTTAGGAGCTTGGCGGTCCCACTCTGCTTGGTGAAGATGCACGAGGCTCCATCATCGCAACTCAATGGGATCTTGAACCTCGAGTGGGCAGTCCTGCCGCCAGGCATGATAGAAGCGGCGACGCCCGACGTCGCGGTAGCGATACCAATCTTGCCTTGGCTCCTCACCTTGGCAAGCATCGCCATGTATAGGAAGGTCTTCCCTGTACCTCCAGGGCCATCAACAAAGAATACACCCCCATCACCGCGTTCAACAGCCGTTAGTATCTCGTCGTATGCGGCCCTTTGTTCCAAGTTCAGCGAAGATACCAACTTAGTGTCATCCATGTCAAACTCAACGGTTGTTTCCTCGATGACCTCTCTTGCCTCGCCCTCGGTTGGGTCAAACGCATCATCTATGCTCGGAAGAGCGAAATCAACAATATCTTTACCCATGGACTGCAACATACCCCTAATGTCTAGCAACACCATCTGCTCCACCTCGTCAGGGAACGTGCGTGATCGACGATAGTCATCTGACATAGGCTCGAGGTGCCTATCCCATAAACCACGCACGTCGCCTGGCTCGCAGTGCACCAAGATGGTTGCGAAGAGCCTCCTAAGAGAACATGGCATCGCCCACTGCTCAGCCTCAGTAAGACAGTCGTCGAGCGTGTTGTCTGCCTCGATGAGTCCCAACCTTTCAGCGGCCTCTCTAAAGCTCCCACATAGCACGCCGTCCACGGTGAGCAAGTCTTCAAAGGATGTTTTGCCCGTAACATGGTTTAGCAACACACGCAGATAGTATCGGTCCCCCTCGGCAGGATTGGCAGACACGATGCGACCTATTTGAAAACGCTCGACCCGCGGCTTCCAAAACTTCTTTTTCTTCTGCCACGTGAAGCTTCCGGGAAAATCCTTGTACAATATATTTCTAGCCCGAGGGTGTTCCTGGTTAGCTTTGAAATACTCCGTTAACATGGATTTTGAAATATTTTCTGAGGCGACAACATTTTTCAAGTCAGCCTGGGCATTGAATGCGACCCTGTGCATATTCGGGAGATGAAGAGGCAACTGCAAGACAGGAGGGTAGTTGGCGCAAAGTGGAAAGCCAAATATCCTCCACATAGCCTCCGGAGGGGTGATCCACCTTGCGTCAACGTATCTCTTGATCTCATCAATGTTACCATCGGCGTCGGGCTGGTCGATGCTGAAAGAAGCCTTATCATGGCCCTTGTAAATGTACTTGTAAAGATATTTGACGGCCTTTATGCTCGAGCAGACCTCAACGTTGATGTGGCAATTGAATATCCGCAGAAGGTATGGGTTATAAGGCACAACCCATCTGTTGTCCAACATCTTCCCTCGGACCTTAGCACGCCTACCATCGTCTCTACGTCGATAAACTGGGTACGAGTCCTTCCCCTGTGCTGTGTTTTCATTGAACGACCGCGAGTATCTGCACTTGCATCCGTTTTCTTGCATGCAAACATTCTTCGGGTTTAGAGCACCGCATGGTCCGTGCATCATATGTTTTACCATCATTGCATACAATTCCGGATACTTATGCTTGTCTGGGAGCTCTGCGGAAATGAGTCGGTCATACTGCTCGGGGACGATAAGCTTATATGTTGAGTCCATGATCAACAGAAAATGTGCGTGTGGGAGGCCCCTTTTTTGAAACTCGACAACATATACATATGCGACGACAACACCCAGGATGTGCTTCTTGAACAACATGTCCTTCATAGACTCTAGTTTGCCAAAGAACACGCGAGCCACAATATCAGGTCAGTCTTGCGCCGTCTGACCAGGCAGCAACTCATTCGTTATCTCTTCCCATTTTGGATTGCAAGTCATGGTCAAGAAGATGTCAGGCTTCCCGTATGTATGTACAATTGCCATGGCATCCATATGCCTCTTCTTCATGTCGCGGTCGCCACCAGGGTATGTTCCAGGGAGAACTATTCTTACCCCAACAGCGCTTGCTCGTGTCTCCCCCGATGTGATCGCATCAACAACTCCTTTATACAAGTCGGCACGAATCTGTGTCTGGTTCTTCTTGTACCACCTTAACCGACAACTTTCAATCTTGACGTACATGTCGACAGCCCATTGCTGCAAGAGGCGTGCTCCACAGAGTATGGGATTAAAGATCGCAGGCCGTGTCTGCAGCATGTAACAGTAGTAGTCTCTGACAGAGACGCACAACCTGCTGTTGCCCTCTGCACATGATTGAGTACCATAAAAATGAGGATATAATCGACAAACAAAATATTATTTGTAGCAAAATGGGACGCAGACGGCATACCTGCATCCTCATCATCATCATGGACCTGTTGAGGATTTAGTACAACCTCCAAAGGAACATTACGTTTAGGTAGCTTCGGATGCCAACCTAGTTCTCCCCTTGGATAGAATAGGGGATAAGACAAAGGGTCATATGCTCCTGAGGTCACACGTATACTGTGCCTTTCGTTGTTATTACCACAAAGTGTTATCCTCCGGTCAAACCTTTTTGCTAGGTCGTTGCCCTCAACCCAAATTGCGGCGACCTCAGATGACAACGGTCTGTTATATCTTCTTTGGTCAAGCCTTTTATCGGTGTTTAGGTCTATCCTGTAATCATCGAGGTTGTCCTTGTGTGCACCCAAACTCCTAAATTGCTAGGAGTACGGGTTTTCTTTGAGTATGTCTACTAACTTCTTCACGACATCTTGGTCTAATTGCTTGGTGGCCGCCTTACGATGAGTGATGGTTGGGTCATCATCATAGAAGTATAACTGCAGATGCTCAGGACGGGAGCTAGGCCCGAGCGAATGCACATTGTGGTAGATGGTGCCGTGTGCCCGGAATGTGTACACCCCAGACTTCATGTTTGTGTAGTTCTCATCAAGGCTGACGCCAAGGGTTGTGAAGGCGAAATGCCCGTTGAAGAAGCGTATGTTTTCCCGAAAATGTCTAGAATCTGCATCCATGCTTGACCATAGCCTCATCAGCTCTGGGATTGGCTCAGGTTGTTTAAGTTCGATCTGGCCATTGCGACAGCAGAAGCCGTCAGTCTCAGACACAAATTTTTTTGCCTTGCAGTGTTTGCAGTTTGCGTCGAGCTTCAGGATGAGAGTCGTGTCTGGGATGTTTGTGTAGACAAAGTCTAATGGATCAACCTCGCTAGGTATAGCAGACGACATGATCGCTTCCTCTTCATCCTCCAAGGTGTCATTATCGTATCCTACGTGCATTTGTTGAAACATGATGTTCAAAACATTAATTACTACTAACTATAATTATGATAAAGCCCCACAAATTCATAGATTATAGTTGACCATACCTTCGTCGCGAAACATGTAGTACTCCTCATCCATAAAGTCGGATGGTGTCGTCTCATCGCCAGTGATGCAGTCTCGGAACCCATCGATTTCGTCTGCATTATCTCCATGGCGAATGTGACAATAGACAACGTCACGTCAGATGAGGGTTGGTGAGAATGAGCACAACAAGGTGACAATAGAATTATCATACCATTGGTACCAACAATGAAATTCGGCATGATTGTCGTCGGGTCGCCATCAGATGAATCACCTTCGGCGGCCCGAGAGAGGGGTGTTGCGTGGGATAAGTTTGCTAGGTCTGGACGTGGCAGTGCGAGGGATTCTTTGCACGGGGTGTGCTTCTTTGCCGCATAAGTTGCCTTCTTTTTGCACTTAACTCCCCCTTCTCTTTGCTGCATGCCCTCCATTCTCGCAGCGTGGTATTTTTTTCTTCAAGATCGATAGTTCCGTGCTCTAGATGTTTCCGATATGTTGCTCGCCTCCGCGCGTTTGTTTGCTCCATTTGATCAGGAGTTAAGCAAGTTCTGCGTTGCTTACCACGCTGCTTTCTAGGTAGTTGGTTATCATGAATGACAGCTGTACTGATTGTATTGGTATGAGGCAATACCGCCTCATCTTGTGACAATGACGTATAGCTGGACCTATTTGGGTCGGCTGGTTATACAACAGTGTAAAACGCTAATCAGTACTGCATTAATTGATCATTGATACAAAAGGTACCAGCATATTTTGTAGGTCATATCAGCTGACTCCTTCCGTCCATTTTCACAAGGTATTAATGTCTAATCAAAAGTCAAACGAGAGGACGATAAAACAATGAGTTTGATAAGCTTGTTTTCCAAGATAACTTATTAAACACTTGTATCCAGAAACATTAGGAATATATATACTATCAAGAGGCAGCTGAATCAAAAAGCATTCTAACCTGATATTGTAAGGGCAGGAAGGTTATCATCTTTGTGCTTCACGGTAGCTCGCCCTTGAGCCTTGATCTGGCTATTTTTGTCGGCAAGGAGCATAGGGTGAGCTTGTACCCCATTAGTGATATCACCGAGAGCGCTCCGTGGAACATTTTGCATACCTGCAATATGGTTGCAGGTGTCATACTCACGGATTCTCAGATAATAATCATACTGTTATGAACAAAGGGAGTATATTCAATAGACGTTTGTCCTGTAATATAGAAATAGTCGTACCCGACATGTCAACGGCAGGCATATTTTGATGGAGATGCTTGCCGGCGGCGTCATCATATTTTCTTCGATAACCATCTACCAACGGAGATTTCATCTGTTCCTTGTTAATGTCAGCATTTTCCTTGTTCTTAAGATACGTTGCCCGCCTCCGCGCATTTATTAGCTCTTTCTTGTCATCTAGTAATAGATGCATGAAGGTGTGAGAGTAGTGAATGCAGGAATGTACATTATTTTGATTTAAAATCAAACAATCATACCAGATATTGAAAGGTCAGGTTGACTTCCATGCTATACTTTTTCTGCTTCCTCCTCTTTTTTCCTCCGATAACCAGCTCGCCTCTTGGCGTTTATCTGCTCCCTTTTTTCATCAGACAAGATAACTTTCTTAGATGGTTTGGAGATACGCACGACAGATCCTGTAGTCATGTGCTTGGATGTTGAACCGGATTGTGGTAAAACTTGAGGAGTTGCATTGATGTTTACGTGATTTCCTCCATACATATGAGTCAAATCTAGAGCCTCTGGAACAAAACCAAACCAAAATGATAATGTACTTAGTATGTTAATGAACATCTGCAACACAACCTCTATAAGATAGATACGGTTCACAACGAAAGACGAATCTTGTAATACCGTTTACACTTTGTGCTACGGCTGCGGCTAACTCGTCAGTGAGACAACTGAGAGACACAAACGTTGATGAGGTTGCCGTGTTGCCCGCTTGATGTAAAAATAACCGATAGTGGTCATAACGGGTCAGTTTAGTGCTATCCGAAGAGTAGAGAGTACTGATTATGTTTTCTACTAACCTGAGTTCAGTTCGGAAGGCCGCGGTACACATGTGACATCACCATCAGTGGGTTGAGGAACAACAACAACTGCGGTCTGTTCAGTGATGGACTGATCTGAAATTGGTTCATACAAGTAAATAGACGGTCTAATAATAGATGCAGCAAGCTATGAGAGTAGTCAAAGCAGGAATGCACATTGTTTTCATTAAAAATCAAACAATTATACCGGATGTTGAAAGGTAAGCTTGACTTTCATGCTCAAGTTTCTTTGCTTCCTCCTCTTTCTTCCGCCGATAATTAGCTCACCTCTTGGCGTTTATCTGCTCCCTTTTTTCATCAGATAAGATACCTTTTTTAGTTTGTTTGGTGATATTCTCGAAAGATCCTGTGGTCATGTGCTCGGATGTTGAAACGGTTTGGGATAAATCTTGAGCAGTTGACATAGTGTATAGGTGTATTCCTCCATCAATAGGACACACATCAAGAACATCTGGAACAAAACAAAAGCTAAATGTTATTGTTCTTAGACTGTTCTTGAATGTCTGCAACACAACCTCTATAAGCATGATAAATAACCGAGATTGCAGGGTCTCCTTTTCAATATGTTTTTTGCTCACCTGAGTTCAGATCGGGAGGCCGCTGAACACATGCGATATCACCATCAGTGGGTTGGGGAACAACCGGGTCTGCGGTCTGTTCAGGTATCGAGTGGCCTGGAGCATGGTTCATACAAGTAACTGAGATTGAAGTCACGAACATAAGAGAATAAAATGATGAGTACTCTATCCGCACAGCCTCATACCTGGACTAATAGGGTGATTATCAACAACGTTTGTCCCAGCCATCTGATATCCTACACCTTCAGTACCCACAAGTTCAATATCCGGAAGAACCGGTTGTCCAGACGGTTCAAGTGTCAGCCCATCTGAGTGTCATTCATACAAGTAAGCGAGATCAATTCGATAAATAAATAGTATTAAATCATGGTAAATTGACAATCCAACTGTCATAAATGGGGTACTCAGTTTGTTCTCACCATCATTTGTCCAATCCAAATTATCTGAAACAACGTCATTTAAGGAAATCACAATCGGGATATAGCTTGAGATGTGCGGCAAGTTTTTTAGTCAAAGATTTACCTCTAGGTACACCTGACGCTGTTGTATGTTCCGCAGATTTGCTTTGTGGATTCCCCATACTTACCTACAAGCAAAGAATTCATACTATTAATAATGGCTTGTGAACTGTAGTTGTCTACCATCTTAATGATCTTATTTTGTTATGTTTAATACTGAAGTTGTCTACCGTCAATCATTTATTTTGTTATGTTTAATACTGAAGTTGTCTACCGTCAATCATTTATTTTGTTATACCCTTCTGGACGCGCCCAGGATCCAACTCCTGGCCTCCGTGTTGGGAGGTTTTATGTAAACAGACTGATTCTTAATTGTTATGTTTCATGCACTTTCGTTCGTGAACTTGGAGACAACTTGGAGACTATGCTTATTGGACAGGCTGCTTCTTGGCAGTGCAAAGTAAGCAGAACAAGCCACACAACCAAGCAATCAAAGTAAGTAAAAGCAGCACAATCAGTTATGCAAACATGTACAGCAACTAAACATGTTCAGCAACATGCGTAAACAGCTCCTAAGCTACTCTATGCACATCGACTTTGTCATTCCAGTGAACGGGAACTTGACTGCGGGCTTGGAATCCTACAAACACAAAGCAGAAAAGGCTGCTATGGACTATGGATTTCACATGGCCATTACCAAGTGGAATGATGAGGTTTCGAGGGAAATGGAAGTGATGGTCAAGGAACATGGTGGGTGCATACTCTATTCTGCATTCTTGGACTATTCTGTTCATGACGAACATCCTCTGTGCCAAATTTTCTCTTCTTTTCTGCAGTTGGAAGGCGAGGCAACTTCACGGGCAATTCGATTAGCAAAATTCGTCAATACACCGTTGTATGTTGTTCATGTGATGAGTACTGATGCAATGGAAGAGATTGCCAAGGCTAAAAGAGAAGGTATGGTGCCTGGCCATTTGGTTCAAACAAGTTCCTCATCAATGCAAATTAAGACAGAGTTATTTTATGAACATTTACTTTCAGAACATTGGCTAGTTTCCGCTTTGTACAAAAAAAATCAGGACTGGGTCGGTCCCAGAATAACTTGTTGGGGCTTCAGAACTAAGTGGTCCCACGGGATTGATAATACCCCAAATCTAAGTACTAAGTTGATTTAAATTTTCAACGCGTGTCAAATTGTGAAACAAACTGTAAGTTGATGTAAGCTCAAACTTTGCAGGTCAGAGAGTCATTGGGAACCTGTGGTATCTGGGCTAGTCCTTGATGATTCTTGGCTTTGGGATCCTGACTTTGCAACTGCTTCAAAGTAAATAGAACACACACAATCAGTATATGTTTATGTAGCTGTGGTTCCTCTTATTTCATATCTTGCTTCTAGGTATGTGATGAGTCCTCCAATCCGGGAAGCAGGGCATAATAAAGCACTTCAAGCTGCTCTTTCATCAGGAATATTACAGGTGACACGCTTGAATCCAGAATCCCACCTTAATTTCCTGAAGTGTGAAGTTGTGGAGTCCTTAAAATAAAGCGCTTCAAGCTGGTGTTTAGCCTCTGCTTGAAGATTGTTCGAGGCGGTAAATTATAAAAGGAATATTATTTTCTGAAAATATTGTTTGTACATTGTCTACTATGGAGATGGAAACATCCCTTGAATAAGCACCGAACTGTTCTTTGTTCCTATGCAGCTTGTGGGAACTGATCATTGCACCTTCAATTCCACTCAGAAAGCTTTCGGTTCTGATGATTTCAGGAAGATTCCCAATGGCGTAAATGGTAAGCCATAGGGCTTGAACAAAGGAAACTGTGTTGTGTCATTGCAAATGGAAGCTGGCTAAGGCATCTCTCTTTTCATTACTTGATCCCAGGTATTGAAGAACGGATGCATATAATTTGGGATAGCATGGTGGTAAGTTTTGATTTCAAATGTTGTTTTTCGTGATGGGTACTAAGTTGGTTCCATTGCCGGTATTTCTGTTTTCTGACTTCATTCAATATATGTACAGGAGACCGGCAAGATCACAGTCACCGATTATGTGAGAGTGACAAGCACAGAATGGTAGTGCAGAAATTCTATAGCTACATCAAAACAAAATCAGAAAAACAAAACAAGAAGCAAACAGTTTTAAAGTATAATGATGCATACTACTCTCTAATCTTCTCAGTGCCAAGATCTTCAACATATACCCTCGCAAAGGAGCAATCCTCGAGGGATCTGATGCAGACATCATCATCCTGAACCCCAAGAGGAGCTTCGCGATGGGCACGCGCACACACCATTCGAGGTCCGACACGAACGTGTACGAGGGCAGAAAAGGAAAGGTTGGCTCCCCACAACTCACAAGGGCAGAAAAGGAAAGGTTGGCTCCCCACAACTCACAACTGTTAATCCAACATAATACTCGATATCCAACCTGTGGATGTTTCTGTCTGATTGGTGTAGGGAATGGTAGAGGTGACCATCTCAAGAGGGCGAGTGGTGTGGGAAGATGGCTTGAACAAAGGAAACTGTGTTGTGTCATTGCAAATGGAAGCTGGCTAAGGCATCTCTCCGGCGAACACGACACGCGGGATCGTACAGCAGAAGTTGGATTCTGGGCGCGTCCAGAAGCGGATCGCCGGCCGATCCTGAGCGTCTCGGTCTCCCAGTCCACGTCCTTCAAGTCGCCGACTCCTGATATGATTTTCTGTATGACCTTGTGTAATAACTATTGTGTATGAACTTGCGTTACTTACTACTGAAAGGGGAGCAGCGCTTGTCGAGACCCTGTGCGTGTCCAGAAGGGTACAATTGTGTATGAACTTGCATTACTTACTACTGAAAGGGGAGCAGCGCCTGTCGAGACCCTGTGCGTGTCTAGAAGGGGGTCGCCGTCGGATCGGGGTCGTGATCGCCGGCGTATCTTTATCGGGATCGCGGCCCCGTCACCTCGCCCGATCCCACAGCAGATAGCCGCCTCCTGCAAGCGCGGCGGCGAAGGTTTGGATCGGCCGCGGAGGGGGCGTAGGGGTGGATCGGCCGCGGCACCGGAATGGATCGGCCGGGGAGGGGGAGTAGGGGTGGATCGGGCGTGCGATGGGGTGAGATCGGGCGTTCGAAGGTCTGGTCGGCGGCGGAGATCGATCTGCTCTGGGCGAGAGGGTTTTTTTGGCAAAGGTTTTTTGGCACAGATGGGATGATGACGAAAAAAAACGGTGGTTGGGGGATGACGAAAATAAACCAGCGAAAATAAACCGCGCGGACTATTCACCAACTGCTCCATTAGGAGTAGAGATACAAACCACCGTCATGCCGAGTAGCGAATCTTGGAAGAAAATAAGGGGGGCTCAAAGTTAACTGTGTGTAGAAAAAGTCAGAAACTCTCAATCCTTTAGTCCAAAATATGGTCAAAATTTTGATACAAATAGTAGCAATTTTTCTTTTCCAATATTTGGGGGGGGGGGGGGGGGGGGGCTCGAGCCTGTCGAAGCCCCCCTGTTCAATTCGCCACTGGTCATGCCCTAATTTTCTGGTCATTGGAAGAGGTCATGGCCAATTGCAAGTTTGCAATGCATGCATGTGTGTGTCGTCCATGCGATTCTTTACCAGCTCAGCGTCATTCCATCTTGTCTGATCGAGCTCGTGCCATGGGCATACGTCAGAGTTATTATAACAATTAAAAAGCATGATGTGTCATTAGGAGGAGGAAGAAGAATGATCACTTCGGATCAGGATCAAACCAGCATCAAGGGGTTCTAGTCTTCTACGTAGATGATCTCAAAGGCATGCATGTATCACTCTTATGCAGAGGCCGATGGTGATCTTCCTTTTTTTTTTAAAAGAAAAAATGATCCCGAGAGGAAGGGGGGGCTGTTGAGCTGCCACGTGACCCTTCCTGCTCTGATACGTAAAGCATGCCCATTTTTATATTAGATATATACTAATTGCATCAACTTAGACGTAAAGCACCAGGGTTAACAAGAGTAACTTGCAGTTATGAGTATCTCGCAATTTTTGAACAACTAAATTTTTTCCGCTAAATAAATCATTTAATATCAAGATCATCAATGGACCAGGTTGGGCAGATGCAGGAATAATTGTACTACCTTGTCTGAAACAATTGTGCATTTAATTTCCCATGAGAATAGTCCACATCAATCAAGCAGAAATGCAATGCAAACACTGATCGTGTCCTAATCGAGGCAGCAGGCTAATCACCTCTTGATCTGACATGGATCGATGGAGCTAATTGCTTCGTACTCGCCACTGAGTTGTCAGCTATCTGCAAATTGCAATTGCAATTGTACTGTATGCATTGCGTGTCCATGATTTCTGCCTAAGTAGCATCATCAATGTTCTACATGACTAATTAGGCTCATTGGTAGAACAACTATTCAGACAAGATGAGCAAGGAGATGATAGGATTCCCTCATAATTATTCTGAACATCGGCAGTAGTTGGAGTCAACTTGCTTAATTCTGTGTGCATGCATGCAGATCTCATCAGATCAGATCAGATCAGCATGGAGATTCGTTGCAGGTTGGCTTGGAACATCAGCTTTTTTTACAGATGATTCTGTGGTATCCTCATTGTGCAATCTCCTGTTGATTTCTACACGAATCTTCGCGTAAGATCAATGATATATGACTTAGATGTGCAATACTTATGGCACATCTAGATGTGCTTTAGCAAAATTGTAATTCTTAACCGACATGGATCCATGAAGCTAATTGCTTCGGAATCAAGATGATGAGTTTTGGGCTTGCAATTGTAAGTTTGCTATCATTGTTCTAGATGACTTATAAGCTCAATGGCATGGAAGATGGAACATTCCATCACTCCAAAAGCATCTATGCGATGACATGGCTGCCGCGTCACGAGGAAGAAGAATGACGCAGCTTCTAAAAGGGATCTGCTCAGCTGCCATGTGTCCCTTCCTACCAAAAGTCCACACAAAGTCACAAACGTACTCACTCATCTGCAGCCACAAAAGCAAATTTGATTTGATCACGGACCGGCCGACCAATGCTACAAGACACGCGAGCTCGACCGCGGCCATGCATGGCGCCACATTATTACTGTGCCTCAGCTGAGCTTCACCGCCGTATTCGATTAGAGTAGCTGAGCTGAGCTCCGGACATCAACACCATGGCTTTCTTGCAGAGGCTGTACAAGCGCAGGCGCAATGCCGCCGCCGTGACCGCGAGTGCCTCCTTCCTGCTGCTCCTGCTCGTGCTCTGCCTCTCCCTGCGCACGCGGCACGGCGGGACCTTCTTCTTCGGCTCGGGCGCCGGAGCGCGGGAGCGGGGGAGCTGCGAGGCGGAGCTGCAGGCGCTGGAGGGCCGCGCCGCGCGGTGCCGGTACCTCCGGTCGTCGTCCCACCCGCCGTGCGCGCCGACCGGGTACGTCGACTACCTCGCGCTCTTCTACTGCGCGTGCGGGGAGCAGGAGGGGCTCTGGTGGTCGCCGTGGCTGGGCGGCGCGGCGATCGCGCTCTGGCTGCTCCTGCTCTTCTACCTCCTCGGCGACACCGCGTCCGAGTACTTCTGCGCCTCGCTCGAGGGCCTCTCCGCCGCGCTCCGCCTGCCGCCCGCCGTGGCCGGGGTCACGCTGCTCTCGCTCGGCAACGGCGCGCCCGACGTGCTCTCCAGCGTCGTGGCGTTCGCGTCCGATGGCGGGGAGGCCGGGGACGTGGGGCTCAGCGGCGCGCTCGGCGGCGCCCTGTTCGTGTCCACGGTCGTCGCCGGCGTGGTCGCCATCGTCGCCGCTCGCCGCGGAGGCGCCGTCATTGAGCGGCGCGGGTTCGTGCGCGACGTCTGCTTTCTTCTCGTCGCGCTCTGCTACCTCCTCGCCGTGCTGGTCGCCGGCACGGTCACCGTCTGGGCCGCCGCGTGCTTCCTCTCCCTCTACGCCGCCTACGTCCTCCTCGTCTCGACATCGCACTGCTGCTCCGTCGCCGCCGATGACGGCAGCACCTACACAAGTACAAAGCCTTCCGATGACCTCGCCGCCCCGCTCCTCCTCCCGGTCGCCGTCTCCTCCAAGCAGCCACCAAGAACCTTCGCCAGCGGCCTCTTGGCCGCAGTCCACGCGCCGCTCTACCTCCCGCGCCGCCTCACCATCCCGGACATCGCCGCGCACCGCTGGTCCAGGCCCTGTGCCATCACCTCAACGCTCCTCGGCCCTCTCCTCCTCGCCGTCGTCACCTCCCCGACCAGCCCCACCGTGCTACTCGCCGGCGCCCTCACCGGCACGCTCTTCGCCATCGCCGCGGCCGCGACCACGGACGCCGCGGCACCACCACACGGCCGGTACGTGCGACTCCTGTGGCTCGCCGGCGGGTTCCTCATGTCCATCCTCTGGTCCTACCTCCTGGCCCGGGAGCTCGTGGCCCTCCTCGTGTCCACCGGCATCATCGTGGGCGTGCCCGCGAGCGTGCTCGGGGTCACCGTGCTCGCGTGGGGCAACTCCCTCGGCGACATGGTTGCGGACGTCGCAATGGCGACGCAGGACGGCGCATCGGGCGCCCAGACGGCCGTGGCGGGGTGCTACGCCGGGCCGGCGTTCAACACGGTGGTGGGCTTGGGGCTGTCGATGGCACTGGCGGCGGGGGCGCGGTACCCGGAGACGTACAAGATCCCGGTGGATGCGGCGACGTACGTGACGGTGGCGTTCCTGGTGGCCGGGCTGGCGTGGGCGTTGGTGGTGCTGCCGGCGAGGGGGATGAGGCTCGACGCCACGCTCGGTGCCGGGCTGCTCGCCGTGTACCTCTGCTTCATCGCCGTCCGGGTCGCCGACGCCGTCGGCGTCCTCAGCCTAGATTCTCTCCTGCCAAGACTGTGATTGAGGACTGTTGGATTTGAATTGATGGTGCAGCGGCAAGATCGAACAAGATCCTGAGGCTAAAAGAGTAGTACTACTCGTACTACGTAAAAGTGATGGATGCTGGCTTGGCTGCTTCTCACACACGCTCGTGATCACTTCAGTTGTGAGAGGGCAATGCATGCATGTGGATATGTAAAGCCAGAAAACAAAGTCATTCTTTGTTATCTGTTGTCTATAATTGTTAAGTGCCATGTAAAGTACAGGTACATATGAGTAAATGCTTTAATAATTCAATAAACCTCATAGAGGTGGAAGATCTCTCAATCAATCGAGGTCTCTAATTTTAGACTTGGTCCACGATTTTGACTTGATCAACGCTTTGTAGTTTTGTGGAATTATCTGCTGGTGGATGGGCTTGTTGGTAGGTGGTTGGTATGGTGGAGCGATATGAGTCGATTCAGGGCAACAATTTCAAGAGCCCATAGCCCTCCGGAGTTTGCTTTGCTTATTTCTTGGGAGCAACTAGTTAACGAGCGCTCCTTTGGGAGCCTCGCAATGATCAGCGCCACTTGACGCGCTCTCAGCCATTCGCCATGTGTCGCGCTCTGGACGCTTCCTCCAAATTTTTTATATTTTTCTGCACGCGTTTTCGGCTTTTTAAACAGTTTCTTTCCTTTCCTTTTTTTTGACGTTTTGGTTTTCCCCCGGTCTTTCTTAGCGTTTCGACCAAAAAACACGTTTACTTTTTTTTCTTTCGTGAAAAGTCACGTTTTTTCTTTCGCGAGAGGCATGGTTGTGCTTTAGCGAGAGTAACGGCCGTGCCTTTCAGAAACGAAAAAAAAACGCGTTTTTTGTTTTTTTTCTTTCGCAAGTCACGGTTTTACTTCCGCGAGAGGCACGGTTGTGCTTTCGTGAGAGTCATGGCCGTGCCTCTCGGAAAGGGAAAAACAAAACGTGTTTTTTGTTTTTTTTTCTTTCGCGAGAGTCACGGTTTTGCTTCCGCGTGAGGCACGGTTGTGCTTTTGCGAGAGTCACGGCCGTGCCTCTCGGAAAGGGAAAAACAAAACGTGTTTTCTGTTTGTTTTTCTTTCGCGAGAGGCACGGTTGTGCTTTTGCGAGAGTCACGGCTGTGCCTCTCGGAAAGGGAAAAAATACGTGTTTTCTGTTTTTTCTTTCGTGAGAGTCACGGTTTTGCTTTTGCTAGAGGCACGGTTGTGCTTTCGCGAGAGTCACGGGCGTGCCTATTTCGGAAAGGGAAAAAAACGTGTTTTCTTTTTTTTCTTTCCACGAGAGTCGCGGTTTTGCTTCCATGAGAGGCGCGGTTGTGATTTCGCGAGAGGCACGGGCGTGCCTCTTTCGGAAAGGGAAAAACCGTGCCCCCGGTTTGGTTTTTTCGTCCGGTTTTTTTCGTGAAAAAAAGTTCGTCAAAACCTATCAACATAAGATCTAGTTTTGAATATCCCGACGCGAGGAATCCAATGGTGAAAACGGTTTGAGATTTGGACGCATGGTTTAAGAGATAAAACTTTTTGAATAAACGAATCTACGAAAAAAGGGAAAACTCCCAGGTTGCGACAAGTGGCGCACTGCATGTGCGCCACTTATCGTGACCTGGGAAGATGGAGTGTTCTTTGCAACGAGTACTCCTTAATTAGTGATTTCGTTATTTCTCTACTTTTTTTGAGCGGTAAAGCAAAAGCTTTATTGATCATAAACCACAGAAAGTGGGATACAACTCGTGTCATGGGGTTGAACAAGCCACAGGTGGCGCCCCTGATCTAAAGAAAGCGAAAACGAGCAAGTTTGTGTGCCTCTTTATTAACCAAACGACTCTCATGCATAAAGATGCTAGTGAAATTAGCAGCTCTGGCTTGGATCTCCTCGATGATGGCCCCATAGCTTCCTCTGCTGGCATTGTTCAGGTCATGTATTGCTTGTTTTGCATCCGACAAGATAACAACGTTCTGCACTCCTAGATCCTCTGCCAATGCCCAGGGCTTCCCGACATGCAATGACTTCCAGTGTGGCTGGGTCCTGCATACCGTATATGAGCAGAGAGGAACTACCCAAGTAATTCCCTTGGTCATCCCGGCAAACAGCCGCTGCCGTCCCCCTAGAGCGCGCCACTCCTGCATCGACATGAATCTTCACGAAACCTGGAGGCGGTGCCTTGGATCGCATGCTTTGAGCTGTTCTGGTTCGGGTGCTTGGTTGTGCTGGGGATGGAGACTTGATCATATCAAGTTCAGCAATGAACCTCTGAACGAACATGTGGGTAGCCTGTGGACTTTGGTAGATCCCTTCGTGAATCGCCTTCCTCCTTGCTGTCCAAATCGCCCAAAGCGTTACGGCCAGCTTCACAAACAGTGCATGCGATAACAGGTTCATCATTGTGAATAACCATTGTTTTGCTGAAGGTTCTGTCGTGCCTGAGATTTTTTGAACTACCTCCTCCTCTGTCAGCGCCCATGTGCATCGAGACGATGTGCATTCCAGCAGCGAGTGACGCCAGGAATCCTGTACTCCGCATAGTCCACATACACTCGACTGCGCCATGTTGCGATGGGCACGAACATCATTTGTTGGAAGCGATTGTTTTGCGAGTCGCCATAGAAACATTCTCACTTTCCCTGGTACTTGAGTATGCCAGAGTTTCTTCCAATCCCCGCTTTCTCTGTTCGTGGTGGACGACCCTGTATTGCCTTCCAACCATGCTTCCCTTCTCTTTCTGATCGACACCAACATGTTGTATGCAGACCTGACCGAGAACACTCCATTCCTCTCAAAGTTCCATGCCCAGCTATCTTCTATGTTTCTCATGCATAGAGGAATGCTCAAGATTGGCTGGATATCGATGTGGAGAAACACTTCCTGTAGGCGTTGGATATTCCATCTTGCTGATGTAGCGTCGATGAGCTCTGAAACTCGAGATGGTGGGTTTTGTATTAAACACCCATATGGCCTCATCATTTCATCCCTTGGGATCCAGTTTTCTTCCCATATGCTTGTATTAAACACCCACCGATCCTGCGGATGAGGCCTAGATTTAGGACGTCGCGCCCTTCGAGAAGTGCTCGCCACACTTGGCTAGGATGCGATCCTAAGCTTGCCTTGAGAATTGTGGTACACGGGAAGTAAACACTTTGCAGTATCCGTGCACTTAATGTCTCCGGGCTCTGTAAGATCCTCCACACTTGTTTCGCAAGCATTGACAAGTTGAACAGCTCAAAGTCCTTAAACCCTAGCCCGCCCATTGCTTTTGGCTGGGTCATTTCCTTCCAAGACACCCAGTGTGGTTTCCGCTGACCGTTCTTACTGCCCCACCAAAACTTCCTAATCATCATGTTTATCTACTGGTCAGTCTGTGTTGACCACGTATCGCATGCCTCGGCCCATGGGCCGTCAATAGGCCATTTGTTCCTGTCATGTTGGGTCTCTAGGGGCACGAGATCCTTTTACTGTTCGCTAGCTGTGTAGATACAAAAAAGACTGCGCGGAGGTGAAGAGAAAAAAATCAGAGGTGATTGGGCGCAGAAGCGGCTTGACAAGATCTCGGTTGCTAGGAGTAGGCGGCTTGAGGGAAGTTTGGCATTTTTCCCGACTGGCCGTTCGACGGCTGCGAGCACGCCGCTAGGAACAACATCCCGGCTGGACGTTCGGCGGTTGCATTCTCGTTTGCTGGGACCTGTCTTTTTCGGCTGGGTGTTAGGTGGTTGAGACCTCATCGGCTGGGACTAATGATTTTTCCTTTCTTTGTTCGTTGTTTTTGGTTTGTTATGTATTTTGTTGTGCTTATGTTTTGTAATGACCATCTGTAGTTTCTTCGTGGTTATATGATGAAGTGTTGTTGCCATCGATACTATCATAGTAGGGGGTTGCCAAACCATTTTTGCATGTGTTGATGTTTAACTTAGCAAGCCAAAATTGATGCATGTATGTGCTTTGAGTGCGATAGGTTGTCCTGGCGTATACATACAAGGATGCCGCAGTCCATCTATGAAAGCGGCACAACAAAGCACACAAAGTGATTCTAGTATATGATAATTTCCAACCCAGACATTTAGGATGAATTACCACCCGTTTAGGACTCAGTCAACTGAGAACTTTTTTAACTGAGAACTTGGTACACCCAACTCCAACGCCTCCACAAAACATCTTCACTTAATCACAACAACATGCCTACATCGTTGGTCAAGACCTGAGAAAATATCAAGTCATTGAGCAATTCATCCATGATAAGTTACAGTAACATGACGTCAAAAAATGCCTTTAGATCACATACCATACATCTTGTTTTATCATTGTTTTCCAAAGAGGTTGTGAACCTCTTCGGCATGTACATTACAATTTGTACATACATATGTGTTTATGTGTGCCTTTCATTTTCATTTATTTTAAATTCTTAAAACCAATAGTTATAATTTAGAAAAAACCATAGTCATAGTTTTTTTTTCTCACTACACGTGTGGTTGCTACTTGTTACATCATCTTCAATGTGACGCCCTAACCCCCCATATGTCTGACATCCGACCTGGTCCCCCATACCCATTCCTTCTGGTGTCCTTCAAACCTAGCCCATATACGCGCATATTTGGGGCCGCCTAGACATGTCCACCATGCCGGACCCACATCAAATCCCCTAAATCGACCTCCATCCTCGCCCAACCTACCATCTTCCTCTCTATTCTGTCCTCGTCCGCTCTGCCCTTTGCCCGTTCTGCTCCCCCACCATAGCTTTGTCGTCATCCCCCATCCGGCCCTAACCCGCAGAACCGTCTCACATCCGTCCATACGTCCTTCTTGCACCAAATACGACCGCCACCCTGGTGCGTCCTACTCCACCTCGCATATACCTCGCATGTCTAGTGTTTGACGAAATGTTAGAGTTTTTTAGGTTATTTTGCACATTTGTAGCCAAACGATGGATTTATTGGAGGATGAGTATAGCTTGATGAGTTCATTTTCAAGGAGTTCATCAATTCGTCATATTCATAAATTGATGACCACGAAGATGAAGACCTGATGGTGATGATGAGCATCCTTGAAGACATGGAGAAGCAAGAGGAGCATGTTCTCAACTTCAAGGGTTCGATGCCAGGCTGGATAGTTGTGACCCGGTATAGGATAAAGGGACAACAAGATCTCTACAACAAATATGTATTCAATGTGCTTTTTTTGCGTCACTTCTGGATGCGCAAACATTTGTTCTTACGCGTAGTGGACGGTGTGAAGGCATATGATCCTTACTTCGTGTCGAGGAACAAATGTTGTGGACACATGTCGTTCTCTTCTATGCAGAAATGCATGACTACTCTGATGATGCTTGTATGTGATACAAACCGGGGATGTCGCTGATGAGGTCATTCGGATGGGAGAGCGTACATGCTCTGAGGCAATAGTGAAATTGCATATATTGTGATGAAGGTGTTTGAACCTGAGTACTTGAGAGAACCAAATGCCAAGGACATGAAAAGTTATTGGCAATTGAAGCATCAAGAAGTTCTCCAGATATGCTCGATTCAGTTGACTGCATGCATTGCAATAAAAGAACTGCCCGATAGATTTACGCGGGAAATACCAAGGTTACACAAAGAGGTCACCATCATACATGAAGCAGTGGCATCAAAAGAATTATAGATCTGGCATACTTTATTTCGCATGCGATAGTCTCACAAGGGAATCAACGTGCATCAATGATCTTAGTTGTTCAAGATAATTTGTGATGGGATGCTCAAGCGTGCAACTACACAGTCAACGGGTATGAGATTGGTGGAGATGAAGAGAGAAAAAAAAATTAAGTAATGATTGGTGAAGAGAGAAAAAGAAAATAATTTGTTCAAGATAATTTGAACCCCGATTTGTCTGTCCATGCAGCCACACTCCTCATTTTCTCCCTCATATGTCCGGTCACTTGCACGTGATTGGTGGAGATGAAGAAAGAAAAAGAAAATAATGAATAAAGAAAGAGAAAATGTGGTCCGAGGTGGGCCTCGTCCTACGTGGCGGACTGACCGGACGCGTCCACAAGTCCTCGTATCCTCCCTACATTTGTCCTTAATATGAGGGTTCGCTGATAGCCCAGACGTATAAGGATGATATAAGGGGTTCGAATGGGACACTTTTTTCTTTCTCTCTTCTGTCCGGCCACTGACTGGGCGCGTCCATGGACGTTTGAGGAGGATTTGAGGATGCCGGCTGTAGAGATGCTCTTATGGATAATTTTGAAGTCTGAGCTATGTATTTTTTTTCCCTTCCAATCAGGAGTATATTCATTGTTGTGTATATGTATCAGTCAATGATCCATGTGCATGTGTTTGCAGGTGTGGTTGTCCGGGCAAAATAGGGTTCTCTGACCTTTGTCCATGAACGCGTTCGCGGACATATAAGGATTAAGGGATCACATCAAGCAAGTGTGATATATATGCTCTTTTATGATGACGGATGACCAACTGTTATGTATTTATTTCCAAATGTGCATGTGTTTGCAGGGAAATCCGGTTTTAAAAACGAGGGCGTGGTTGCCCGGGCAAAATAGGGTTCACTGACCTTTATCCACGGACGCGTTCGCGGACATATAAAGAATCATATCAAGCAAGCGTGGTATATATGCTCTTTTATGATGACGGATAACCAAAAGTTACGTACTTATTTCCAAATGGGGGTAGCAATATGGAATTTTCAAATATGGCGCACCAGTCGTCTAGTGATAGAATAGTACCCTGCCACAGTACAGACCCGGGTTCGATTCCCGGCTGGTGCACGCTTTCCATTTTTGCCATCTGCTTTCTACCGAGTAAAACATTATATATTCGTGGACTCGAGGACTGGGGTTCAACATCCAGTTGTTAGCATTGGTCTGTGTGACTAGGACCCATGAAGGTTATCATTGGTTACTGTGATCAAATTTGTTTTCGTCTTTGCAGATTAAGTTCGTGTGGAGTTGGGCACGTGGCAGCTCGGCAGCCCCCCGTTTTCTCTTGGGAAGCTGAATGATTGGTCTAGTATAACCTTGATCATGCTGGTCTGAACTTATCTGATCATTCTACTGCTTCCTCCTTCTGATGACCCCACATACTTTTTGGCCGTTAATTTTGATGCGTTTTCCATGTCATCAGCTGGAAGGATGATGTTGATGTTGATGCTGGTGCGGTGCTCAGGCACAACGCGTTCCAAACTTGCAGTTGGGCATGACCTCTTTCAAGGATCAGACAATTAGGACACGACTGCTTGTATTAGTGGCAACCGGAGCAGCTGGTTGTGCTGTGGGCCCATGGTGCAATGAACATACACGTGCGGCAGCCAGAATTATTAAGGAAAACATTTGAAAACGGGGCGCCGGCCGAACGCTCGGCCGATCAAGCGTCTATGCACGCGCCATGCGGTCAAAGAGCCCGCATGCAGACGTCCCTCCTATCTTTCTCCTTCCTTTTTTTTTTCTCTTTTTCCTTGCTCATCTCCCTCGCTCCTTCTCTGCTTCTTTCTCAGGCCCCCGTCATGGTCTACCATCGCCGCCTGCAGGCCTTCCAGGGCGCCGCGGCCACGGGAATCAGCCGATCCGGCGGCCCTCGGCCAGATCTCCTCGGATCAGTGCCACTGGAGCTCTGCCTGCCTCGCCGGACCCGGCCACGTCAAAGGTGCAACCGACCACGCCATAGCTGCAACCGTTGAAGCTTTTTCCATACCCGCTTGTAGCTCTCGTCAACGCTCATTGCAGCTTTCGCCGTCGCCCCATAGCTCTCACCAACGCTCGTGTTTTGAAAGTACTACTTCTCCTCCCGGGGTTTCCACAATTGAAGGAAAAAGTACAGGTCGATCAAATTATTGGACCCGTGCCGGATTAATCATATTCTGGGCCGGAGCAATGAACCTATTTGAAGTGGCCCATTTCGTACCAGAAAAGCCCATGTATGAACAAGGGTTGATTTTACTTCCACACTCAGCTACTCTAGGTTGGGGAGTAGGGCCCGGGGGGGGGGGGGGAGTTCTAGATACTTTTTCGTATTTTGTTCATGGCGGAAGCTTTTTTCCACACCGGATGAAGCTTTTCTGCCATGGTTGAAGCTTTTTCCAATTCCGATTGAAACTTTTTTTCACGTCGGTTGAAGCTTTTCTCGACGCCGGTTGAAGCATTTTTCCATGGCTGAAGCTTTTTCTTCTACGCCGGTTGTAGCTTTTTTTCATGGTTGAAGCTTTTTCCGATGCCATTTGAAGATTTTTTTTTCAAGCCGGTTGAAGCATCTTTGACTAGTTGTCGTACCAACACCACCTCGCTCCAGCATCGTACGGTGCCGGTTGCAACACCCATGGACTGATGGACGTCGTCTCCAGCTCCGAACCGGTGTTGTTTGCAACACCGCTGTCGGGGTGCGCCGTTGTAGCGGGGGGTTGGGTGCTCGTGGGTCACAACACCGGGACTGGACGGTTCCGGCGCATCCCCGGACCCAGCCAGGTCGCATGGCTTCGGGAGCTTGATGACCATGCCATGGCGTGCTGTGACGCCCCGTTACGTCCGACAGAGTCAGGCGTAACGGAAGCCGTCACTTCAGAGTTGCGCCAGGATCAGTTAAGGAGAACAGTATCATGTACAAGACGGTGCAGCGGCCATGAGTAGGCAAGCTTTTATTACATTGACACCTCAAGTGTCGACTAAGCCTAAGCGACCATGACGATAGATCGTCATCCACTTCTAGTTACGTGCCTTCTAAACCAACCATGGAGGGCATCTACTCTTCATAGCCTTGATTGTCGACTTCCTCATAAACATACTCCACTTCAGAATAACCGAAGTCATTAAGATGACCAGATTCATCATAAGTACCATTCTCTATCACCTCAGAGTTCTCATAACTCTCTTGTTCTTGAAAACAACATAAGTGCAGCTGAGTACGTATAAAATACGTACTCCGCAAGTCGCCGGGAAAAGTGGATGCAAGAGTCTTTAAAGAGGAATAACTTTACCGGGCACGGCTACAACCACCGAGCCATTAGCTCAAAATACTTTGTAGGTAAAAATATTTTCCCTTAACCCATTTTGTTGAAAACCAAATTTTATTTATAAAATCTACCGGCGACAGAGCGACGTGGGATCTTACATCTTGTGTCAGAGGAAAACCCACACGACGCACTTCCAAACCCGGAAGCTGGGAGTGATATCACATTTACTCTGATCAGAGGTGTACTACTTTACCCATAGCATCACTTGGTCCAAGTCGTCCATGCGCTACCCGTGCACACGACTAGACCAAGGAACCAGAACCTTTAACCAGCCCGTACACTACCTCTGCTTTTCCACCTTGCCTTACTAAAGGCCCGCGGGTCGAGACCCCTGACCGGCGGTCCCGCCCTAGGGTGACTGTACCTACCCGGCTACAGCCACTTTCTCACCCATGCAGAGGCAGCTACTTGGCATGGGTAGTTGGTTCAGCCCGTCCCATTCCAGGTCTATGGTCAGTACGGTTTGCGCCGCTTTTGAAGTAAGCGCCAGTTGGTTGTGTCCTAATGTGATACCCTATGTAGAGGAGCCCGCCATCCAAGCCGACCCTCCTTGGGTTGCTTTCACCAACATGAGCTCCCCTACCCACCAAATATTTATTTATATTGTAACCCTACCCGGGTCACAACTACTTAATACAGATGCTTCACCTGATCTGGTCCAATTGCCAAATCAGTGGATCCACCTGATCCAAATTTCATTTTATTTATGAAAAATATTTATTTTAAAATCTTATGCAAAATTTTGGAAATGACCCATAGCCCGGAAAACATTTATCAAGACATGGTCAAGGAGATGACGACTTGCCGGATAGTGCTTCGACCAACTCGGAACCACCGGGCGTGGCTCCTACGGATTCTAGATCGGCTCCTGATAATTATTTCACAACCATGTTTATATTTCCTAATTTAAAATCTAAAGATCCAGCAACACGGCCATGTTGGGCAAGCCATAATTAATTAACTAGGTTGTGATACGTCCTAGTGTTTCATTGAGAGATAAAATGCATCAAACCATCCAAATCAGAGTAGCATGCACGTATGCCATCCAGTCTAGAGAGTAAAAAAAATGATAAGTAAAAAGGAAACAGTAGCCTGCACTACTAGTACTTTACTCGTTGAACCCAGCTCGTTCCTCTCCTCGTCTTCTCTGCTATCCCAAGAACAGAACCAGCCACCCACCTCTCTCTCTCTCCCCAAGAACAGAGCATGGCCGCCGCCGCCTCGATCTGCCCCGTCCGGGCATCTCCGGCGACACGGTGGACACCTACAGATTCTCCTCGTCTCCCTCTACCATTTCCCCCTATTTATTTTATCCGCCGGCGCCAAAAACGTCGCCACCACTCAATCCTAGCGCCGCCTGATTCAGGTCCGGTGGGCTTGCCACCGGCTGCAGCGGCAACGACGTCTCCATGCCTACATCCTCCCCCAGCGCAGCCACACACACGAGGCGTGCAGCCACGGGCGTCGGGCGTGTGCGGCTTCACCGGCGCTGCTCGGTCGCATGGCTCTGCTGCTAACGGTGTGGACTAGCCACATCCTACTGCTACTACTGGTAAGTACTAATTCTGATTCCTTCTCCATAAGTGTTCCAAATTTCACATCGAGTGCCTGCTAGATGTCAACGTGGGTGCGCATATAGTGTTCATTTTATCTCAGGCCCTACTATTGCCCACTCAGCCATATTGCCTTCTTTCTCTTTGTTTATCTCAAGGCCATGAGATTAATCAAGATTTAATCTATGGCGTGGTCATGGTATTGCTACTGATTAGATCTAAATGCTGTTCCTAACTAGTGCTACTCATCCTTGAACACCATATAGAAGCAAATAGTGGCAGTGAAACTCCAAAATTAATTACTTGTGAGTAGATTATAAACATCAATCACTCAATTTTTGCTACAGATTGGCAGGGATTAATAATTAGAACAAGGTAGTATACACAGGAAGATTGATCTTTTGGATACACACATACATGTCTTAGGAAGTTACTAGTACTTAGGATTTGATTCTTGGCATGTTAGATCTAGTACAAGCCATAGATGTCATTCACAGAAACTTTTACAAGCTTTTGCAATTGATCTAATTAGTTTTGATTAACTTGGGTGTTTACTCAAACAATTTGTTCTTTTTACAGCAAGATAAATAGATCAAGGTGAATAGATGCTCATGGACTGATTCAAACCGAGGTGAAGATAGACAAGAAGTCAAGCAAGAAGGGCTAACACAACAAGGTACTTGATTAGTACCTGATGGCGCATGCGACCCAAAGGGCTTCACCGCAGTGAAGGACAGCAGTGTGGCAGAAGGTGAAAAGGCAAGTGGTGGTGGTACTCCAGTGTATGTGTGTGTGTGAGGTCGAATGGACCACAGTGAAAGGAATGGCTCCTATTTATAGTGGGGTTAGTAGCTATGTCGGTTTGGAGAGGCATTACATCTGGCATGCATGCGTGGTTAGGCTTGCATGCATGCCTCCACTTGTGTCTCTTGTAGGCTGTACTAGGGACAAGTGTAATTTGCTTGACTAGCCATTAGTTGGCATTTACTTTATGTGGAAAAAAAATGAGACCAAGATCTGATTATAAATTTGTAGAATACATGGAGGTTTGGAAAATATTTTGTTGTGCATGGTCAAATGCTATTTGCTATAATAAAAATTAAATGTCAGGTGTTTCCATTATTTTAATTAATGTTTGGGCAACGCCGTTGAAATTATTGTTATCTAATTTTGACGGTTCCTACACGTGCCCTAGGAGACATGGCGGGTCTGCGATGGCGGCGAGCCTGAGTGTGCGCCGACTCTCTGATCTCCGGTGAGGGGAATGTGACGAGGGTCAAATTAACTTAGTTTATGTACTCCCTCCGTTTCTTTTTACTCTGCATATAAGATTTGATCAAAATCAAACTACACAAAGTTTGACCAAATTTATATATAAAAATATGAACATCTACAATATTAAAACTATATAGTATGAAAATACATTTCGTGATGCATCTGATGATGTTGATTTTATATTGTCAATGTTTATATTTTTTAATATAAAGTTAGTCAAACTTTACAAAGCTTGACTTTGACCAAACCTTATATGCATGCTAAAAAGAAATGAAGGGAGTACTAAATTGATCAATTTCCGAGTCTGTAACCTAAAACACGCAGTGAGTTTGAGTTAATGGACGAGAGATCCAAGTCGATTCAGTGAGGCCGTGAGGGCGACCGGGAAAGTCACCCAAGCGGACATGAACAATCTTTTCTTTTCGTACGCTACAACACTTAGATTTTCGGAATCGATAAGTGTCGAACGTGCCATATTCTGTCTCGTGGCGCCGAACGACCTCGTAGCCGTCGCTCGAATCTTGACGCGTGCCCATGCCACGTCATCACCAGGGATTCATTTGGGTCAAGGCCGGAGTCGCCCGAATGACTTAGAGCATCTCCAACAGCCGCGATATATAAGCGTCGCGCTGGAAAAATTCTGTTATTTGTGCACGTGCTGCCGCTCCGGGCGCTCCAGCGAAGGCACAAAAACGCGCGTGCGGCATCAGTAGTTCAGTGCTGGGCGAAACGGCATCGCGCGCCGCTTATTTCGTGCGCCCGCTTTCGCGCGCTGCACACTCGAGTGCCCGCGCCGCACCCTCTCCGCCGCGCCACTTTCGCCCCGTCCGCGCCGCTGCCGGCGATTTCGCCCGATGGACGGACGCGCCGACATCCCCCCTCACCAATTCCTACACCCGCGACCCCTCCGCCGCCGGCGGCGCAAACCCTAGCATGGGGAGCTTTGGCTTCGCCGCCGCCGGTGCTCCTCCAAGCACCGGTCTCGCGCGCGGCCTTTTCATGCTGCCACGGACGACCTCGGCGGCGGGTGGTGTCGTGCCGGCGCCCGCAGTGAAGCCACGTGCCCTCCTCTCGAAGCTCGCAAATGCGGTGCAGCCGAAGGCGGGCAAGGTGTCCGGAAAGGAGAACAAGGCGGCGGACGGCTCCTCTAGGCGGCCGAAGAAGAAGCTTGAAGGGCGTGCGACGAATGTGCCGGCGACCGAAGTGCCGGCGAACTCACTTGTTGCACCGGCGGCCGATGCGCACAAGGTGTTCGATGAAATGTCCACAAGGTAAAATTTTGTCCACTTTTTTGTTGTTGTTGCTTTTTGAATGCATACAGATGGATAGCTTATTTGCTTTGTTGTATATACTTCGTAGTTTCAATGATGACACATATATGTCAACTATGGGTGTTGGCTCCAACAATTCTCATTGGTCTCAAACCAATTAAACACATTAAGCTATACGTGAAGGGCGGCCGACTAGCTATTCCACGTGGCGAAAGCTGGTTGGCCGCGGTGAAATTTTTTTGAGATTTTTTTAGATGAAGGCATGGATTATTTTTTAAATATATTTTCTCTTTTTATATGGAGGTGAGGACCTCTTTTATTTTTTAAATGGAGGGTTATGCAAAGTAGCACTTACTGGTAGGCTTCGGTGGTATTTTTTTTCTTTTTTACTTTTTTTAGATGAATGTGAGGATTTTTTCCTGAGATGTTTTTTAGACGAAGGCGAGGACTCTATGTTTTTTTAAATGGAAACATGCGCACAACTTCCTCTCAAGCGGCACCATAGAGTGGCGCCCCAACCACTAGTGAGATGCATTTGGATGATCATGAGTTTGAGGAGGACCCAACTAGCTTTTGCGGAATCTATGTAACCACCGCTCAGGAGACCATTGATAACTGGATGACGCTCACTGGCCAGCCCAGCTCCTAAACCCTAGGCGACCCATTCACGGTGGCCAACCTTACCCCTTTGTTTCCCAGCCTGGTCCCTACATATCGAAGGACGTCACCCACATCGGAGGACAATTCCTATTCGGCGCTTCAGGCACCCATTAGTGTGTATTTTGCAAACAGACGCTTCAGGCGCCCCTGCGCTTGTCGGACCCATGTAGATTTTTTTCTTCTGCGTTTTAATTCGCAAAAATAAGCACTCTATTAGTGAATCAAACCAGCGACCACATCTTTGATGTAGCTGATGCAACCACCGCGCCTCCCAGCGGGATCTGTTTACAATAACTTTTTCTTCTTTTATTCTTTTAGTTTCCTTTTCCTTTTTCGTTATTGTTTTTTCCTTTTTTGTTTCCTGTTTTTCCTTTTTTCTTCTTCCTGGTTTGATTTATGATGTTCAAACATGTGAAATTTTGTGTTCAAAACCATGAACATTTTTTGAAATTTGATGGTTTTCTTTCAAATTTGTGCGCTTTTTTGAAAATTCATGAAACAAATTTCAATTTTGATGATTTTTTTAATCGATGAACTATTCGAAAATTCAAAGAATATTTCCAAATTCGATGATTTTCTTTCAACTTCGATAAACATTTTTCAAATTCGATGAACTTTGTTTAAAATCCAATGAATTTTTTATTTAAAATTTGTGAAATTTTTTCAGAATTGATGAACTATTTTTTAAATTTGATAAACTTTTTTCGGAATCGATGAGCTTTTTTCAAATTCCTGATTTTATTTTAAATTCGATGGACTTTTTGTATAATGGATGAACTTTTTCTCAAAATGGATGAATTTTTTGTTGAAAATCGATGATTTCTTTTAGTTTTTGACGTACCTTTTTTCAATTTTTTGAAATTTTTCCACAACTCGTGGTTTCTTAATTTTTGTGGATTTTCTTTTGAAATTTTGAATACTATGTGTATAATTTAGTGTTGTACTAGAAGAATGGTTCTTTTCCTAATGGTGAACAAGCGTGTTAACTCGTTCTAGTGGTTATGGCTCCAGGTTGTTGTTGCTTCGATCTTGAGTTTGAATCCCAGCTTCTCCCAAGTACCAATCTGATATTTTTTCGCAGTTCGTCTCTTTGCTGGGCCGGCCAACAACGCTTCCCCTTCAACGCCCTCAGCGCCAACGGGCGCTCGCGGCGCCGAATAGGAGCTCCCGATTCTCAAAAAAGAAAAGGGTATGGCTAGATCTCAGTCGACTGAGACTGAAGTCTCAGTCAAGTGACATAGTATATAAGAAGAAGAAAAAACTGAAAAGAAAAATTGTACGAATGTTCGTGCAAGATTAATGGAATATAGCATCGATTGAGACATACCGAAGTCTCAAAACTGAAAAGAAAAATTGTACGAATCTTCGTGCATAGTATATAAGTTGACTGAGACTTAGCAAAACTGAAAAGAAAAAAACATTAGAGTGCACCTATTTTATTTTTCTTTTGAGATTTGAGTGCACCTATTTCTTGCTTGACGCGAGACGTGCGGCAGCATCGCCTGAGGGAGCGCGAGGCTGAACCGGCCCAGCTCGCGGGAAGACACAGCCCCGTTTTTTTTCTTCTATTTTTTTCTTTATTTTTTATTGTTGTTTATGCTTATATATATATATATATATATATATATATATATATATATATATATATATATACTCTACATAAAACATTTGAAAAAAATTAATTTAAAAGTTATGAAATGTTAACTGTGTGTAGAGAATATGTATACAAAATTTGATCATGTATACCAAAAATATAATGTCTACGAAGAAAGTAGAACATGTATTCCAGAAACGTTAATAAGCATTTGAAGAAAAATATTAATCATCAAATTAGAAAATGTTTAACATGTATATAATATTTTCCTGATGTATACGAAAAATGTAGAACATGTATCGAACAAATTGAACATAAAAACATATATTTGAGAGAATGTTAATCTTATATTCTAAAAATGTTAAAAAAATTGAAAATGTTTATCATGTATAAAAATGTTAATATTATATTCTAAAAACATCAAAAATGTGTGAAAATTGTTCCTGATATATACAAAAATTGTACAATGTGTATGAAGAAAGTAGTCATCAAACACATTTTTTTAATTTTATTTATGTCACAAGAAAGTGTTAAACATGTATAAAAAATATATATATGTGAAGAAAATATGACGTAGAGGCAATAATAAAGTTGTTATTTTATATTTCATTATTCATGATAAATGTTTATTATTCATGCTAGAATTGTATTGATCAGAAACCTAAATACATGTGTGAATACATAGACAAACACTGTGTCCCTAGTGAGCCTCTATTTGACTAGCTCGTTGATCAAAGATGGTTAAGGTTTCCTAACCATGGACATGAGTTGTCATTTGATAACGGGATCACGTCATTAGGAGAATGATGTGATGGACAAGACCCATCCGTTAGCTTAGCATATTGATCGTTCAGTTTTATTGCTATTGCTTTCTTCATGTCAAATACATATTCCTTAGACTATGAGATTATGCAACTCCCGGATACCGGAGGAATACCTTGTGTGCTATCAAACGTCACAACATAACTGGGTGATTATAAAGATGCTCTACAGGTATCTCCAAAGGTGTCTGTTGGGTTGGCATAGATCGAGATTAGGATTTATCACTCCGAGTATCGGAGAGGTATCTCTGGGCCCTCTCGGTAATGCACATCATAAGAAGCCTTGCAAGCAAAGTGACTAATGAGTTAATTGCAGGAAGATGTATTACTGAACGAGTAAAGAGACTTTCCGGTAACGAGATTGAACTAGGTATGTAGATACCGACGATCGAATCTCCGGCAAGTAACATACCGATAGACAAAGGGAATAACATATGTTGTCATAACAGTTCGACCGATAAAGATATTCGTAGAATATGTAGAAGCCAATATGAGCATCCAGGTTCCGCTATTGGTTATTGGCCGGAGAGGTGTCTCGGTCATGTCTACATAGTTTTCGAACGCTTAGGGTCCGCACGCTTAATGTTCGATGATGATATTTTATTATATGAGTTATGTGTTTTGGTGACCGAATGTTGTTCGGAGTCTCGGATGAGATCACGGACATGACGAGGAGTCTCGAAGTGGTCAAGAGGTAAAGATTAATATATAGGACGATAGTATTCAGACACCGGAAGAGTTCCGGAGTGTATATCGGATATTTATCGGAGTACCGGAGGGGTTACCGGAACCCCCGGGGGAGGTATTGTTGGAAATATGCCCTAGAGGCAATAATAAATGGTTATTATTATATTTCTTTGTTCATGGTAATTGTCTATTATTCATGCTATAATTGTATTGTCCGGAAATCGTGATACATGTGTGAATACATAGACCACAACCTGTCCCTAGTAAGCCTCTAGTTGACTAGCTCGTTGATCAAAACATAGTCACGGTTTCCTGACTATGGACATTGGATGTCATTGATAACGGGATCACATCGTTAGGAGAATGATGTGATGGACAAGACCCAATCCTAAGCATAGCATAAAAGATCGTGTAGTTTCGTTTGCTAGAGCTTTTCCAATGTCAAGTATCTTTTCCTTAGACCATGAGATCGTGCAACTCCCGGATACCGTAGGAGTGCTTTGGGTGTGCCAAACGTCACAACGTAACTGGGTGACTATAAAGGTGCACTACGGGTATCTCCGAAAGTGTCTGTTGGGTTGGCACGGATCGAGACTGGGATTTGTCACTCCGTGTGACGGAGAGGTATCTCTGGGCCCACTCGGTAATGCATCATCATAATGAGCTCAATGTGACTAAGGCGTTAGTCACGGGATCATGCATTGCGGTACGAGTAAAGAGACTTGCCGGTAACGAGATTGAACAAGGTATTGGGATACCGACGATCGAATCTCGGGCAAGTAACATACCGATTGACAAAGGGAATTGTATACGGGATTGATTGAATCCTCGACACCGTGGTTCATCCGATGAGATCATCGTGGAACATGTGGGAGCCAACATGGGTATCCAGATCCCGCTGTTGGTTATTGACCGGAGAGGCGTCTCGGTCATGTCTGCATGTCTCCCGAACCCGTAGGGTCTACACACTTAAGGTCCGGTGACGCTAGGGTTGTAGAGATATATGTATGCGGAAACCCGAAAGTTTTTCGGAGTCCCGGATGAGATCCCGGACGTCACGAGAGGTTCCGGAATGGTCCGGAGGTGAAGAATTATATATAGGAAGTCCAGTTTCGGCCACCGGGAAAGTTTCGGGGGTTATCGGTATTGTACCGGGACCACCGGAAGGGTCCCGGGGGTCCACCGGGTGGGGCCACCTGTCCCGGAGGGCCCCGTGGGCTGAAAGTGGAAGGGAACCAGCCCCTAGTGGGCTGGGGCGCCCCCTTGGGCCTCCCCCCATGCGCCTAGGGTTGGGAACCCTAGGGGGGGGGGAGTTCCCCCTTGCCTTGGGGGGCAAGGCACCCCTTCCCCCCCCACTTGGCCGCCGCCCCCCTTGGATCTGATCTCCAGGGCCGGCGCCCCCCCCAGGGGGCCTATATAAAGGGGGGGAGGGAGGGCAGCACACAACAGCCTTGGGCGCCTCCCTCCTCCCCTGCAACACCTCTCTCTCTCTCGCAGAAGCTCGGCGTAGCCCTGCGGAGACCCGCTACATCCACCACCACGCCGTCGTGCTGCTGGATCTCCATCAACCTCTCCTTCCCCCTTGCTGGATCAAGAAGGAGGAGACGTCGCTGCACCGTACGTGTGTTGAACGCGGAGGTGCCGTCCGTTCGGCACTCGGTCATCGGTGATTTGGATCACGGCGAGTACGACTCCGTCATCCACGTTCATTGGAACGCTTCCGCTCGCGATCTACAAGGGTATGTAGATGCACTCCTTTCCCCTCGTTGCTAGTATACTCCATAGATGCATCTTGGTGAGCGTAGGAAAATTTTAAAATTATGCTACGATTCCCAACAGTGGCATCATGAGCCAGGCCTATGCGTAGTTACTATGCACGAGTAGAACACAAAGCAGTTGTGGGCGTTGAGTTTGCCAATTCTTCTTGCCGCTACTAGTCGTTTCTTGTTTCGGCGGCATTGTAGGATGAAGCGGCCCGGACCGACCTTACACGTACGCTTACGTGAGACTGGTTCCACCGACTGACATGCACAAGTTGCATAAGGTGGCTAGCGGGTGTCTGTCTCTCCTACTTTAGTCGGAACGGATTCGATGAAAAGGGTCCTTATGAAGGGTAAATAGAAATTGGCAAATCACGTTGTGGTCATACGTAGGTAAGAAACGTTCTTGCTAGAAACCTACAAACCACGTAAAAACTTGCAACAACAATTAGAGGACGTCTAACTTGTTTTTGCAGCAAGTGCTATGTGATGTGATATGGCCAGAAGATGTGATGAATGATATATGTGATGTATGAGATTGATCATATTCTTGTAATAGGAATCACGACTTGCATGTCGATGAGTATGACAACCGGCAGGAGCCATAGGAGTTGTCTTTATTATTTTGTATGACCTGCGTGTCATTAAATAAACGCCATGTAAATTACTTTACTTTATTGCTAAACGCGTTAGCCATAGAAGTAGAAGTAATCGTTGGCGTGACGACTTCATGAAGACACAATGATGGAGATCATGATGATGGAGATCATGGTGTCATGCCGGTGACAAAGATGATCATGGTGCCCCGAAGATGGAGATCAAAGGAGCATGATGATATTGGCCATATCATGTCACTATTTGATTGCATGTGATGTTTATCATGTTTTTGCATCTTATTTGCTTAGAACGACGGTAGCAAGTAGGATGATCCCTTATAATAATTTCAAGAAAGTGTTCACCCTAACTGTGCACCGTTGCGAAGGTTCGTTGTTTCGAAGCACCACGTGATGATCGGGTGTGATAGATTCTAACGTTCGAATACAACGGGTGTTGACGAGCCTAGCATGTACAGACATGGCCTCGGAACACACGCAATACACTTAGGTTCACTTGACGAGCCTAGCATGTACAGACATGGCCTCGGAACACGGAGGACCGAAAGGTCGAGCATGAGTCGTATAGAAGATACGATCAACATGGAGATGTTCACCGATCTTGACTAGTCCGTCTCACGTGATGATCGGACACGGCCTAGTCGAATTCGGATCATGTTTCACTTAGATGACTAGAGGGATGTCTATCTGAGTGGGAGTTCATTAAATAATTTGATTATATGAACTTAATTATCATGAACTTAGTCTAAATCTTTACACTATGTATTGTAGATCAAATGGCCCACGTTGTCCTCAATTTCAACGCGTTCCTAGAGAAAACCAAGCTGAAAGATGATGGCAGCAACTATACGGACTGGGTCCGGAACCTGAGGATCATCCTCATAGCAGCCAAGAAAGATTATGTCTTAGAAGCACCGCTAGGTGAAGCACCAATCCCTGAGAACCAAGACGTTATGAACGCTTGGCAGCAGCGTGCTGATGATTACTCCCTCGTTCAGTGCGGCATGCTTTACAGCTTAGAACCGGGTCTCCAAAAGCGTTTTGAGAAACATGGAGCATATGAGATGTTCGAGGAGCTGAAACTGGTTTTTCAAGCTCATGCCCGGGTCGAGAGATATGATGTCTCCGACAAGTTCTTCAGCTGTAAAATGGAGGAGAACAGTTCTGTTAGTGAGCACATACTCAGAATGTCTGGGTTGCACAACCGCTTGTCTCAGCTGGGAGTTAATCTCCCGGATGACGCGGTCATTGACAGAATCCTCCAGTCGCTTCCACCAAGCTACAAGAGCTTTGTGATGAACTACAATATGCAGGGGATGGAAAAGACCATTCCCGAGGTATATTCAATGCTGAAATCAGCTGAGGTAGAGATCAGAAAAGAACATCAAGTGTTGATGGTGAATAAAACCACTAAGTTCAAGAAGGGCAAGGGTAAGAAGAACTTCAAGAAGGACGGCAAGGGAGTTGCCGCGCCCGGTAAGCCAGTTACCGGGAAGAAGTCAAAGAATGGACCCAAGCCCGAGACTGAGTGCTTTTATTGCAAGGGAAGTGGTCACTGGAAGCGGAACTGCCCCAAATACTTAGCGGACAAGAAGAAGGCCGGCAACACCCAAGGTATATGTGATATACTAGTAATTGATGTGTACCTTACCAGTACTCGTAGTAGCTCCTGGGTATTTGATACCGGTGCGGTTGCTCATATTTGTAACTCAAAACAGGAACTACGGAATAAACGGAGACTGGCGAAGGACGAGGTGACGATGCGCGTCGGGAATGGTTCCAAGGTCGATGTGATCGCCGTCGGCACGCTACCTCTGCATCTCCCTACGGGATTAGTTTTAAACCTCAATAATTGTTATTTAGTGCCAGCTTTGAGCATGAACATTGTATCTGGATCTCGTTTAATTCGAGATGGCTACTCATTTAAATCCGAGAATAATGGTTGTTCTATTTATTTGAGAGATATGTTTTATGGTCATGCCCCGCTGGTCAATGGTTTATTTTTGATGAATCTCGAACGTGATGTTACACATGTTCATAGTGTGAATACCAAAAGATGTAAAGTTGATAACGATAGTCCCACATACTTGTGGCACTGCCGCCTTGGTCACATTGGTGTCAAGCGCATGAAGAAGCTCCATGCAGATGGACTTTTGGAGTCTCTTGATTACGAATCATTTGACACGTGCGAACCATGCCTCATGGGTAAGATGACCAAGACTCCGTTCTCCGGAACAATGGAGCGAGCAACCAACTTATTGGAAATCATACATACCGATGTGTGCGGTCCAATGAGTGTTGAGGCTCGCGGAGGATATCGTTATGTTCTCACTCTCACTGATGATTTAAGTAGATATGGGTATGTCTACCTAATGAAACACAAGTCTGAAACCTTTGAAAAGTTCAAGGAATTTCAGAGTGAAGTCGAGAATCAACGTGACAGGAAAATAAAATTCTTACGATCAGATCGTGGTGGAGAATATTTAAGTCACGAGTTTGGTGCACACTTAAGGAAATGTGGAATAGTTTCACAACTCACGCCGCCTGGAACACCTCAGAGAAATGGTGTGTCCGAACGTCGTAATCGCACTCTATTGGATATGGTGCGATCTATGATGTCTCTTACCGATTTACCGCTCTCATTTTGGGGCTATGCTTTAGAGACTGCCGCATTCACTTTAAATAGGGCACCGTCTAAATCCGTTGAGACGACACCGTATGAATTATGGTTTGGGAAGAAACCTAAGCTGTCGTTTCTAAAAGTTTGGGGATGCGATGCTTATGTCAAGAAACTTCAACCTGAAAAGCTCGAACCCAAATCGGAAAAATGCGTCTTCATAGGATACCCTAAGGAAACTATTGGGTATACCTTCTACCTCAGATCCGAAGGCAAGATCTTCGTTGCCAAGAACGGGTCCTTTCTAGAGAAGGAGTTTCTCTCGAAAGAATTGAGTGGGAGGAAAGTGGAACTTGATGAGGTGATAGTCACCCCTTCCGAACCGGAAAGTAGCGCAGCGCGGGAAAATGTTCCTGTGGTGCCTACACCGACTGGGGAGGAAGTTAATGATGATGATCATGAAGCTTCAGATCAAGTTACTGAACTTCGTAGGTCCACAAGGACACGTTCCGCACCAGAGTGGTACGGCAACCCTGTCCTGGAAATCATGTTGTTAGACAACGGTGAACCTTCGAACTATGAAGAAGCGATGGCGGGCCCGGATTCCGACAAATGGCTAGAAGCCATGAAATCCGAGATAGAATCCATGTATGAAAACAAAGTATGGACTTTGACTGACTTGCCCGATGAAGGCGAGCCATAGAAAACAAATGGATCTTTAAGAAGAAGACGGACGCAGATGGTAATGTGACCATCTACAAAGCTCGACTTGTCGCTAAGGGTTATCGACAAGTTCAAGGGGTTGACTACGATGAGACTTTCTCACCCGTAGCGAAGCTGAAGTCCGTCCGAATCATGTTAGCAATTGCCGCATACTATGATTATGAGATATGGCAGATGGACGTCAAAACGGCATTCCTTAATGGCTTCCTTAAGGAAGAGTTGTATATGATGCAGCCGGAAGGTTTTGTCGATCCTAAGAATGCTAACAAAGTGTGCAAGCTCCAGCGCTCAATCTATGGGCTGGTGCAAGCATCTCGGAGTTGGAACATTCGCTTTGATGAGATGATCAAAGCGTTTGGGTTTACACAGACTTATGGAGAAGCCTGTGTTTACAAGAAAGTGAGTGGGAGCTCTGTAGCATTTCTCATATTATATGTGGATGACATATTATTGATGGGAAATGATATAGAATTCTTGGAAAGTATAAAGGCCTATTTGAATAAGTGTTTTTCAATGAAGGACCTTGGAGAAGCTGCTTATATATTAGGCATCAAGATCTATAGAGATAGATCAAGACGCCTCATTGGTCTTTCACAGAGTACATACCTTGACAAGATATTGAAGAAGTTCAGTATGGATCAGTCCAAGAAGGGGTTCTTGCCTGTATTGCAAGGTGTGCAATTGAGCACGGCTCAATGCCCGACCACGGCAGAAGATATAGAACAGATGAGTGTCATCCCCTATGCCTCGGCCATAGGGTCTATTATGTATGCCATGCTGTGTACCAGACCTGATATAAACCTTGCCGTAAGTTTGGTAGGAAGGTACCAAAGTAATCCCGGCAAGGAACACTGGACAGTGGTCAAGAATATCCTGAAGTACCTGAAGAGGACTAAGGATATGTTTCTCGTTTATGGAGGTGACGAAGAGCTCGTCGTAAAGGGTTACGTCGACGCTAGCTTCGACACAGATCTGGATGACTCGAAGTCACAGACCGGATACGTGTATATTTTGAATAGAGGAGCAGTAAGCTGGTGCAGTTGCAAGCAAAGCGTCGTGGCGGGATCTACATGTGAAGCGGAGTACATGGCAGCCTTAGAGGCAGCACAGGAAGCAGTCTGGATGAAGGAGTTCATTATCGACCTAGGGGTGATTCCCAATGCGTCGGGCCCAATGACTCTCTTCTGTGACAACACTGGAGCTATTGCCCTTGCGAAGGAGCCCAGGTTTCACAGGAAGACCAGGCATATCAAGCGTCGCTTCAACTCCATTCGTGAAAGTGTTCAAAATGGAGACATAGATATTTGTAAAGTACACACGGACCTGAATGTAGCAGATCCGTTGACTAAACCTCTCCCTAGGGCAAAACATGATCAACACCAGGACGCAATGGGTGTTCGATTCATCACAATGTAACTAGATTATTGACTCTAGTGCAAGTGGGAGACTGTTGGAAATATGCCCTAGAGGCAATAATAAATGGTTATTATTATATTTCTTTGTTCATGGTAATTGTCTATTATTCATGCTATAATTGTATTGTCCGGAAATCGTGATACATGTGTGAATACATAGACCACAACCTGTCCCTAGTAAGCCTCTAGTTGACTAGCTCGTTGATCAAAACATAGTCACGGTTTCCTGACTATGGACATTGGATGTCATTGATAACGGGATCACATCATTAGGAGAATGATGTGATGGACAAGACCCAATCCTAAGCATAGCATAAAAGATCGTGTAGTTTCGTTTGCTAGAGCTTTTCCAATGTCAAGTATCTTTTCCTTAGACCATGAGATCGTGCAACTCTCGGATACCGTAGGAGTGCTTTGGGTGTGCCAAACGTCACAACGTAACTGGGTGACTATAAAGGTGCACTACGGGTATCTCCGAAAGTGTCTGTTGGGTTGGCACGGATCGAGACTGGGATTTGTCACTCCGTGTGACGGAGAGGTATCTCTGGGCCCACTCGGTAATGCATCATCATAATGAGCTCAATGTGACTAAGGCGTTAGTCACGGGATCATGCATTGCGGTACGAGTAAAGAGACTTGCCGGTAACGAGATTGAACAAGGTATTGGGATACCGACGATCGAATCTCGGGCAAGTAACATACCATTTGACAAAGGGAATTGTATACGGGATTGATTGAATCCTCGACACCGTGGTTCATCCGATGAGATCATCGTGGAACATGTGGGAGCCAACATGGGTATCCAGATCCCGCTGTTGGTTATTGACCGGAGAGGCGTCTCGGTCATGTCTGCATGTCTCCCGAACCCGTAGGGTCTACAC
This sequence comes from Triticum aestivum, assembly GCF_018294505.1. Classification (NCBI taxonomy): domain Eukaryota; kingdom Viridiplantae; phylum Streptophyta; class Magnoliopsida; order Poales; family Poaceae; genus Triticum; species Triticum aestivum. The sequence goes on from NC_057808.1 coordinate 28,377,270, forward strand.
ACTTAAGGTCCGGTGACGCTAGGGTTGTAGAGATATATGTATGCGGAAACCCGAAAGTTGTTCGGAGTCCCGGACGTCACGAGAGGTTCCGGAATGGTCCGGAGGTGAAGAATTATATATAGGAAGTCCAGTTTCGGCCACCGGGAAAGTTTCGGGGGTTATCGGTATTGTACCGGGACCACCGGAAGGGTCCCGGGGGTCCACCGGGTGGGGCCACCTGTCCCGGAGGGCCCCGTGGGCTGAAAGTGGAAGGGAACCAGCCCCTAGTGGGCTGGGGCGCCCTCCTTGGGCCCCCCCATGCGCCTAGGGTTGGGAACCCTAGGGGGGAGTTCCCCCTTGCCTTGGGGGGCAAGGCACCCCTTCCCCCCACTTGGCCGCCGCCCCCCTGGATCTGATCTCCAGGGCCGGCGCCCCCCCAGGGGGCCTATATAAAGGGGGGGAGGGAGGGCAGCACACAACAGCCTTGGGCGCCTCCCTCCTCCCCTGCAACACCTCTCTCTCTCTCGCAGAAGCTCGGCGTAGCCCTGCGGAGACCCGCTACATCCACCACCACGCCGTCGTGCTGCTGGATCTCCATCAACCTCTCCTTCCCCCTTGCTGGATCAAGAAGGAGGAGACGTCGCTGCACCGTACGTGTGTTGAACGCGGAGGTGCCGTCCGTTCGGCACTCGGTCATCGGTGATTTGGATCACGGCGAGTACGACTCCGTCATCCACGTTCATTGGAACGCTTCCGCTCGTGATCTACAAGGGTATGTAGATGCACTCCTTTCCCCTCTTTGCTAGTAGACTCCATAGATGCATCTTGGTGAGCGTAGGAAAATTTTAAAATTATGCTACGATTCCCATCAGGTATATGGGCCATTTGGGCCATAAGAGGGGAGCACACCAGCCCACAAGGGATGGCACGCCCCCCTTGGCATGTGGCCGAATTGGAGAAGGAAAAATGGGGATTCGGCCCCCCTTCCTTTCTTCTCCGGTGGAAAAGGAAATGGGGGCGCCACTTGGGGAAACCCCAAGTAGGATTGGGATCCTACTTGGGGCGCTCCCTGGCTGCCTCTCCTCCACTCCCACCTATATATATGTGGGGAGGGGGCGCCTAGAACACACAACATCAAGCCGTGTGCGGCGCCCCCTCCACAGTTTACACCCACGGTCATATTCTCGCAGTGTTTAGGCGAAGCCCTGCAAGGATCACATCAGCATCACCGTCACCATGCCGTCGTGCTGACGGAACTCATCTACTACCTCGACACCTTGCTAGATCAAGAAGGCGAGGGACGTCACCGAGCCGAACGTGTGTAGAACTTGGAGGTGCCATATGTTCGGTACTCGATCGGTGGAGCGCGAAGAAAGTTCGACTACATGAACCGTGTTGTGAAATGCTGCCGCTTACGGTCTACGAGGGTACACTCTCCCTCTTGTTGCTATGCATCTCCATAAATAGATCATTGCGTGTGCGTAAAAAAATTGTTTTCCATGCAAAAAAAAAACAATAAGATGTTGAAATTTGTATGAAAAATGTAGATACGTGTTGAATAAAAAATGAAAACATATAAAAGAGGTGAAAACCGAAGATATGGAAATAAAGAAACAAAAGAAAAACCTCATAAATGAAGAAAATTGTGAAAACTCACGAGGAATGACGCAAAACCAAGAAAAACAAAGCAAAGCTGAAGAAAAATGAAGAAAGTTGATTAAAAATAAGAAGGAAACAAAAAACTGATGCAAAATGAAGAAAGTAGAACAGAAAAAACCCAATCAAAATGAAGATAGGAACAAAAGAAAACCTAAATCCCTACCCAATCCAATTGGTCACAGCGTTTCACCTGAAGACCGTGGCCAATGTGAGCCCGAGGCCGCTGTCGCACCTTCTTTGGCTGACGAATCCCAACCCGACACGGCAACTCCTTTTCACTTGTGCTCGCCTCCCCTTCTCTTGTGCCGTATCGCTCAGGATTCGATCACCCCAAGCCCAATGGCCCCATGCGGCAAGCCCGACGATCACCACACCCTTCAAGAATTAGAAAGGTAAAAATAAAAATAAAAACAAAAGAACACATAAAAGGAAATACATAAAATATAATGAAAGACAGAAAACCGGAAAATCCTGTAAGGAAAAAAAAGGAAAAGAAACTTCACAGAACCGACGAAAGGTTGGTAAAATATATTTGTTGAGGAATGCCTACATCCTCTCTTTTTTTTCCTTGCGGGGTGGAATGCGTATGCATTCCTAACCATGGCCGTGGCAGCTCGGTCTCCGAACTCTTGCACAGTCGAAGCATACTATGATGGGATCTTCTCCACCTCCTCCATTTAGACTTAGCTAAGAATAGATCTAGACATTAGAGCTTAGCTCATGTATCTCCCCTTGTGGGATTCCTCTTGAGAGAGGCACACTCCATTGGAGTTCAAGACCCCCTTGTGTGGGAAGGATCTACCTAGATCATGAAGAACTCATCTCCTTCATAGGATTTGGGATGAACTTTACCATGTATCTTGTTTCCCTTTGATTGTTCTTGTACCTTGTGAATATCATGTGTTTGTGAGTCTAGTGGATTTGTGATTGGACTTGTTCTTGAGTGTTCCTCTTGTGTGAATCGCGACATGAAATACATTTGCTGACAATTGAGATCAACACCATGAGTGCAAAAACAATTGCCAACAAGTTCCTTCTCAAAATCGCTCAAATCCTCAAGAGCTACAAAATAAAATTTCAGATGTTCAAGGGAACAGAAAAATCATGTGAAATGAAACAAACTAAATACTTCCTTAAAATCAAACCTTACCAATAGAAGGTAAAGGGGACAACATATCTCCACCCCGATAAAAATCAACAGCAATCAACGTTCCATAGTTCTCAAGCCTAACGGTCATTATATCATGATGACGAAGACCATAATCAGTGACCAATCATTCCCAGGAAGAACCATAGAATTTGTTGCTCACCCGACCATGATAAACAGAACACCATACAAATCATCCTCACTGGAGTGAAGAGCAAGATCAATATCTTTGTCACCCCTCCTTATGGCTAAAGCCCTACACTCCTCAATGTAACGAGCAAGAGATGAGCTCTAACACTGCACGGAACATACTGCAAAACAAATCAAAACAATCATCATAATCAGAAAAAGAAGACCTAGAATAATTTCCATTCAAAACAACATCAGCAGCACCAAAATAAATAAGTTTGTGTGCCAAAAAATGAATAATTATAAAATGTTGTTCTTACAACATGTCTCAAGCAACGTCGATCCAGCACCACAGTGAATACATCTACAGAAGAATCAAAAGAGGAACAAGGGCCACCCGTCATACGGCAAAAAAGGACAAGCCGTACGTGCAAAAAACACAATGATTATTAAGAACTAATTGCACAAACCGAGTTGGAAGTTGACTTCTGATAGTGTTGGAAACTCCCACCCATAATCACCCCATAAATCTCCATTGCCCGAAATATAATGGGAACAAAAAGGAAACAGGGAACCAACGAATGAAGGCGGTAGGCAACGACGATGGTGCTAATGGCGAAGCGCTGTGGACGGTAAAGAAGGGCCGTCGTAAGCAGCCGATAAGAGCGGCGAAGGCGACGGGCGGCGAGGAGGGCAACAAAAGCCCAGTCCGGCGGCGACGGGTCAGCGACGTGAGAGAGAAACATATCTCAGAAACAGATCAAAGTCTATTAGAAAACACTAAAAGTTCAAGGACTAAAGTGAAAAAAAGAAAAACCAGAAAGAAAAACCGGAAATCATGGGGAGTGACCCTCTGCGCGACAAGTGTCGCACGCGGAGTGCCTCGGAAAAATCTCAAGAGCGCTCCGCGCGTGACACTTGTCGTTGCGGCGAGCGCTCCTCAACTAGTGACATCGGCCTTCACCTCAAAAATAAAATAAAATAAAAGCGTTCCTATTTCTCGCTTAACGTGAGACGTAAGGCAGCCTCGTCTGACGAAGCATGAAATTGAGCCGGCCTAGCTCGCGGGAGGCCACAACATCTTTTTTTCTGTTTTTTCTTCACGTTTTTGTTTTAGTATTTTGCTTTATTTTTTACTAATGTTTATACTTCCAATATATATTCTAAATTTATATATTTCAAAAAACACTCTACACAAAACTTCTAGAAAATGTTGATCCAACATTTATGAAATGTTACATGTGTATAGAAAAAGATTGTTTCGCATGTATAAAAAAATATAATGTCTACGAAAAAACATGATTAGGTATTTTAAAAATATTAAGTAAACTGCGATATGAGCTGTGTGAATTCCGCTCCCCCACGGGAGGCGATTCCAGGGTGATTGAGAGGAAGATACGACGAGAGAGATTCGACCCAGAGGGCAAAGATGATTGATGGATCAGAGAGGAAACCGAAGGAGACCAAGGATGTGGATCTCCAACCCGATCCGCTGGGGTTACGAGAGTCCTGGATGAGGACTAGGAAGGCAGTCCGGGATCTTGTGGAGAGGAAATCGCAGATTGGGATTCGTAGGAACAAATCAGGGGGAAATCAGGAAAGCCCAAAGATCCGTGTCTAGCAAGATTGGAAAGCAGAATCAGAAAGATGAAGGAGGATTTGTGCCGACCGTCTGTGGAACTAGATCGGGATCCACAACCAGATCAGACGTCCAAGGAAAGAGGAAATCGACCGGATCAGGGAAGAGTGTTGATTCAGCATGATATGATAGACCAAATCACTCTGGGAGGGAAGGATCTGCCCCCTCCATCCCAGGAAGACGAGGGAATCAGTGTGATGGTGGGAATTTCTGGCCCTATAAAATCAAGTTCTAGCTAGGCTGCTCATTCCAACATCTCGACTACACATCAATACAAACCAACTCCACCGATGGCGAACCAGGGCAAGAGGAAGGACAAGGCGGCGATGCGCAAGCTTGAGGAGGTGGGCTCGTGCGAGCGTGCGGACGGCTCCAACCGCAGGCTGCTGAGGGGCAGCTCGTCCAATGGAGGGGCGACTAGGGATGCACAGGCTCCTGATGTTATGTTGCTCGACCTCTCAAGGGAGAGGGCGGCCATGCGCAATAGGTGGCTTGCTGTAGGCCTATTTTTCTTGATGCAGGCTTTCAGCGCCATGGGCCTCTTCGGGGAGCTGAAGGACAAATGGGGTTTGTGGGACAGGCTCCATTACACGCAGCTGAAGAACAATAGGTACCTCCTGGAGTTCGAGAAGGAGGGTGACCTCCGATTCATCCTCGACAACTGGCCATGGACCCATCGCGGCGATGCCTTCCTCATCGTTCCAGTGGACGGGGCGAGGGCCCCGGGCGAGGTGGAAATCATCTACATGCCTACTTGTGCACAAATCTTTGATGTACCTCCTCTTTTTCTGTCCAGAGGTGTAGGGGAGCAGCTTGGCTCTCTACTAGGGGAGGTGATCGAGGTGGATGCAGATAAAAATGGTAGAATCCGTAATGAGTTCATCAGGGTTAGAGTTAAGCATGATGTAGATGAGCCGCTGTCTACAAACATAAAAACGAGAGAACTGGGAGAGATAGGTTAGGAGGAGAAGGAACTACATATCCTACATGTGAAGTATGAGAGAGCCCCCCCGCTTCTGTGCTTATTGTGGTTGTATCGGACATGGCCAACGCGATTGTAAGCTGTCGGAGGACCTCCAGACGATCAGGTTCACGGCAGCAATGCGTGCCTCTCCTTTCAAAAAGGGCAATAGTGTGAGTGGGGTCATCCTGCCTGAATGGGAGGGGCTCGGCGCTTCCTCAACTTCGGCCCTGAAAACAATGACGAAGCAAGAAGGGCGCCGAAGAAGATGGCCATGGTGCGCTACGGCGAACCTGATGACATACTTGCCGATCCAGTGGTGCAAGCGGCCATCGCCGCGGTCAGCGCCATTAAGGCCGGTGAGGTCACGCCTAAGGGCCGCGCTGGAAGGGGAAACATGATAACACCTCTTCATAGGGGCTTGCACCAAGGGCACATGCATGGAGGCTGAGCTGGTGGTGGACGGTGGCAAAGGAGACATGACGAATAGGCAGACTGAAGATTCTGAAGACCCAAGTTACCCTCCGGGTTTCGGCCCGACCCCACTCTTCATAGGGAGTGGTGCCCCTTCTGCTCCAGTTGCTCAACCACAGGCGCCCCCCTTGGGTGGGGCGACTCCGGTGTCTGCTGATCCCCAAGAAGAGGGCAGCCAGAGAGCGCAAAACATATCAGATGAGAGCATGAAGCCCCCTGCTATGGCAGGCCAGGAGAAAAACCAAGATGATGTAATGGATACTAAGAAGACAGGCAAGGCAATAGAGAAGGGGGAAGAGGGACAGATGGGAAACAAGCGTAAGAAGGCAAGCCGCAAAGGAACTGGTAGGGACTCGGCTAACTCAGGGTCGATCCTTGGAAAGAGAGATGCGCGTGGACAGGAAGAGGCTGATAGTTTGGCTGCTACAAAGGAAGGTGCTGACTCTGATCAGAACAAGAATAAGAGAGGCGAGGAGGATCCAGAAGGAAAAGTGATACGTCTCCAGCGTATCTACTTTTCCTAACGCTTTTCCTCTTATTTTGGACTCTAATTTGCATCATTTGAATGAAACTAACCCCGGACTGATGCTGTTTCAGCAGAACTACCATGGTGTTGTTTTTGTGCAGAAATAAAAGTTCCTGGAATGGAACGAAACTTTGCGAGAATTTTTTATATAACAAACAAGAATTTCTGGAGCCAAGACCCACCGGAGGGGGGCACCTGGGTGGGCACAACCCACCAGGGCGCCCCCGTCCTGGCGCGCCCAGGTGGGTTGTTCCCACCTCGTGGCCCCGCAGACCCTGAAACCGACGCTATAAAATCCTATTTTTCCAGAAAAAATGGGGGAGAAAGAATTTTTGCGATCCACGAGACGGAGCCGCCATCACCTCCTGTTCTTCACCGGGAGGCCAGATCTGGAGTCCGTTTTGGGCTTCGGAAAGGGGGATCTTCGTTCTTCGTCATCACCAACCCTTCTCCATCGCCAATTCCATGATGCTCCCCACCGGGAGTGAGTAATTCCTTCGTAGGCTCGCTGGTCGGTGAGGAGTTGGATGAGATTCATCATGTAATCGAGTTAGTTTTGTTAGGGCTTGATCCCTAGTATCCACTATGTTCTAAGATTGATGTTTCTATGACTTCGCCATGCTTAATGCTTGTCACTTTGGGCCCGGGTGCCATGAACTCAGATATGAACCGTTTATGTTATCACAATTATATCCAGGTTCTAGATCCGATCTTGCAAGTTATAGTCACCTACTACGTGCTATGATCTGATACGTCTCCAATGTATCTATAATTTATGAAGTATTCATGCTGTTATTTTATCATTCTTAGATGTTTTATAATCATTTTATATCATTTTTTGGGACTAACCTATTGACATAGTGCCAAGTGCCAGTTGATACGTCTCCGTCGTATCTATAATTTTTGATTGTTCCATGCCAATATTCTGTAACTTTTACATACTTTTGGCAACTTTTTATATTATTTTTGGGACTAACATATTGATCCAGTGCCCAGTGCCAGTTCCTGTTTGTTGCATGTTTTATGTTTTGCAGAAAACCCATACCAAACGGAATAAAAACGGACGGAGAATATTTTTGGAATATTTGTGATATTTGGGAAGAAGAATCAACGCGAGATGGTGCCCGAGGGGGCACGAGGCAGGGGGCGCGCCCCTGACCCTCGTGGGCACCCCGTAAGGCGGTTGATGCTCTTCTTTGGCCGCAAGAAAGCTAATTTTCGAAAAAAAATCTTGGCGAAGGTTTCAATCCAATCGGAGTTACGGATCTCCGGATATATAAGAAACGGTGAAAGGGCAGAATACGAGAACGCAGAAACAGAGAGAGACAGAGAGACAGATCCAATCTCGGAGGGGCTCTCGCCCCTCCCATGCCATGGAGACCAAGGACCAGAGGGGAAACCCTTCTCCCATCTAGGGAGAAGGTCAAGGAAGAAGAAGAAGGGGGGCCCTCTCCCCCTCTCTCCCGGTGGCGCCGGAACACCGCCGGAGCCATCATCATCACCTCAATCTTCACCAACAACTTCACCGCCGTCATCACCAACTCTTCCGCCTCTATACAGCGGTGTAACCCCTCTTTTACCCGCTGTAATCTCTACTTAAACATGGTGCTCAACGCTATATATTATTTCCCAATGATGTATGGCTATCTTATGATGTTTGAGTAGATCCGTTTTGTCCTATGGGTTAATTGATGATCGTGATTGGTTTGAGTTGCATGTTTTATTATTGGTGCTGTCCTATGGTGCTCTCCGTGTCGCGCAAGCGTGAGGGATCCCCGTTGTAGGGTTTGCAAGATGTTCATGATTTGCTTATGGTGGGTGGCGTGAGTGACAGAAGCACATACCCGAGTAAGTAGGTTGTTTGCGTATGGGAGTAAAGAGGACTTGATACTTTAATGCTATGGTTGGGTTTTACCTTAATGATCTTTAGTAGTTGCGGACGCTTGCTAGAGTTCCAATCATAAGTGCATATGATCCAAGAAGAGAAAGTATGTTAGCTTATGCCTCTCCCTCATATAAAATTGCAATACCGGTCTAGTTATCGATTGCCTAGGGACAAATAACTTTCTCGTGACAAAAAGCTCTCTACTAAAACTAATTTAGTTGTGTATTTACCTAAAGAGCCCCTACTTTTTATTTACGCGCTCTTTATTATCTTGCAAACCTATCCAAAAACACCTACAAAGTACTTCTAGTTTCATACTTGTTTCCGGTAAAGCAAACGTCAAGTGTGTGAATCCAGGCTGTAGCAACTGGGCTAACAGGACTCTGGGAACCCGGGCTGTAGCAGGCTAGCAGGACTCCGGAAGTCACCGCGTGACATTTCCCGAAGGAACAGACACAAGAACGAAGTGGATCACATGCCGGTCAGTCTAAGTGTTCCAGAGCAGTAGTGCCGGGCTAGCAGGACTCCGGTAAACCGGGCTGTAGCAGACTACCATGGCTCAGTGGAAGCACCAGACTACATTTCCCCATAAGAGAGGCTACCAAGGATAGACAACTAGGCGTTCGAATCCCACACATACCAAGCATTTCAATCATACACACAATATGCTCGATATGTGCAAATACAAACATGGCATCACAACAAGACTCTACGACTCAGAGTATTTATTCATTAGGCTCCGAGGAGCCAGATATTACAAACATGGGTCTGATGACCCAGCATTCAAGTCATACAAGCATTAAGCACATGCGGAAGCTTAACTTGTCTGAGTACAGACAACTACAAATGAAAAAGGCTGAGAAGCCTGACTATCTACAAGATCCTACCGAGGGCACAAGATCGTAGCTGAGGTTACAAGCTAAACGTCGAAGTCCACGCGGAACTACTAGCGAGACTGAAGTCTCTCTGCAAAACATAAATTAAGCAAACGTGAGTACAAATGTACCCAGCAAGACTTACATCAGAACTAACTACATATGCATCGGTATCAACAAAGGGGTGGTGGAGTTAAACTGCAGCAAGCCAGCTTTGACTCGGTGGCTATCCTAAACTACGACTGCAAGTAACTGTTTTGAGGTGGCGCACACGAGTCCACATATTCACCATATCAATACACCACTATGGATACGCTCCCGTCTCCCTACGAGAACGCCATCCATAGCACTCACGCTTATCTTGCGCATTTTAGAGTATCCACTTTCACTTGTCTATGAACTGTACAGGCAACCCAGAAGTCCTTTACCGCGGACACGACTATTCGAATAGATGATGTTAACCCTGCAGGGGTGTACTTCTTCACACACGCTCTCGCCACTTACCACCATGTACACGTCGTGTATCTCGGCAACCTTCAAGCGGAAGCCTGGCGAGGGAGTCGGCCATGACCTGACTAACCACACAAGTCTCTAGTCCAGGTTTATCGCCTATTCGGGTTCCATCCGCAAGGAGATCCGGCCGGGGTGTCGCTCACGGCCCCAGACGATGTGTGCAGGGTTCCCAAGCCCACCTCGACGGATGGATCTACGCTTGGTACACCGTGCCACGGTGCCTAGTCTGTCCCAAGCCCACCTGTACCGGGTGCCACTTGGTAGACTACTAACACAACCTACAAACGCCAGAAACTAGTTGCAACTCCTGGACAGAGATCAGGTTGATTAATAAGTCGAGAGAGCTTGGAGTGCCCGGAGCCCAATGTGTGGTAGTAGCTGTTCATGGATCACAAACACAGAACTCAGTTCCTAAGGACGGTTTCAATGAGACAACCCACCATGTACTCCTACATGGCCTCTCACCGCTACCTTTACCAAATCGTGTTCACACACTTAGCTCTCAATATTAGGACATGTTCACCACATTCCAATTCATTCCCGATGAATCAGACCTGACTCAACTCTAAGCAGTAGCATGCATGACAACAAGCATGAATGAGTAGGCACATCACGGCTCAAACAACTCCTACTCATGCTAGATGGTTTCATCTATTTACTGTGGCAATGACAGGTCATGCAGAGGAAAGGGGTTCAACCACCGCAGCATGTAACAGTTGAATCGTTGTTGCCTAATGCAGTAAAAGAGAGCAGGAGCGAGAGAGTGGGATGGTATTGGAATGAACAAGGGGTTTTTGCTTGCCTGGCACTTCTGAAGATAATATAGCTCTTCATCGGTGTCATCGAACTCATCGTCGGAACATACGTCTACCGAGGGGGAACAACCACCGGCAAACAAGAGGGAACACAATCAATGCAATGCACAATATGATGCATGATCATGACATGTCAATATGCTATGATTTGAGCTAATGCAGCTAAGAACATAAGGGTTTGAGCTTATTTGAACCAAAGATTCAAATTCAAACTCAAACTATGAATTTATAAAGTGCATTATCATGTTTTGATATGAACAGCAAGGTTAAGTTGCTTTTTCATGCATGAAAGCAGTGCCAATGGATAGATTGGATTTTTCTGATCATTTTTCATATATAAATCTTTGCATTTGGAGTTACAGATTAATTTCTATGAATTTTTGAAGTTTGTAGTATTTTCTGGAATTTCCTGTATAAGAATAATCCAGTAAAAGAGTTATTGCGTCAGCATGGCGTCAGGGTGACGTCAGCAGTCAACGGAGACGGTCCAGGTCAAATCTGACCCGTGGGTCCCGTCTGTCAGTGACTAACCTAACTAATCTAACTTAGTTAGCATTAAACTAACACTAATCTAGTTTAGTTAGTGGCCTGGGGCCCACACATCAGTGACCCGGGGGGGGGGGTCAAAATGGTCAACTCGCCGGCCTTTAGCCACCGGCGAGGCCAGACGCGGTGGGGTAGTGCATGTTTCCTCCTCCGGCGACCAAATGGACGGCGGAGGGCATCTAAGTGACGCGGGGAGTGAGCCGCGTCAAGTGGTGGTGGTGGTTGACCTCCAGGTTGCCGGAAACGACGCCGGTGACGAGCTGTGCGGCTGCTAGAGTTCGGGTGAGGTCGAACTCGTCGCTGTGGTGATCTTGGAGGCTCAAGGCCGGCTCCTACGTGGTCTACGTGGTGCTGTGAAGTCACTGGACATGGTGGTGTGCCCGTTGGGTGGCCGGAGCATCGTCGGCGACGAACTCAGGCGGTGGCGCGTGCGGTGAAGCTCGTTGCGGTCAAAGCAGTGGACGGCAGCGTGAACAAGAGGGATGGGAAGGGGCAGAAGCTCACGGTGAACACGATGAGCTAGGCGGCACAGTCGGGGACGAGCTGCTGCTGCGGTGACGACGAAGGGTATCTCCGGCGGTGGCGGAGTCGGGCGAGGTTGATGCAGTGGCCTCGGGGCAAGCGAGCGCTCGGGGCTCGGCCTGCTCGATGGAGAGGACGATAGCGGAGCTGCTGGACACGGCAAGGCGATGCAGAGACGGCGGTGGCCATGTCTACGACGGCGAGGTGGTTGCGGCTGCGTCGGCCATGGCGGAGGGGAGCAAGGGAGAGGCGTTGGGGAAGAGTGAGCGTGTCCAGGCGGTCGAGAGGGCGACATGGAGGTCGACCAGCGCGTCCAAGGGCGAAGCGGCAAGCAGGTGGCGCCGTGGCAAGCTGGGGCACGCCGGCGCTCACCTCTCTGCCTGCCTGGCGAGAGGAAGCAGCTGACTGGCCATGGGCCAGCACAGTGCTGGGCCGCCAGGTGGGCCTGCCAGGTAAGTGCTTTTCCTTTTATTTTCTGTTTTCTTTTATTTCTGCAAGTTTGTGGCTTTTCTAAAAATGCTTAGGCACTTTAAAAAATCACCATACTGCTCATGCCCACTGTATGGAATATAACCAACATGGAACATTTCAGTTTATGATTATTTGGACATTTAAAACATTTATAGCATTTAAATGCCCAAATGCAGTTAACATATGATTTAATCCAGTGACCTTAGGATGACCTAGAAAGTTGTGCACCATTTTTGTCAGAGGTTCTAGACCAAGGCAAAGATGATGAACATTTTTGAAGGGCACTTCAGGTTCAACGAAAAAGTATTTTAGTAACCCTAGTTGGATTAAGTGGTGCTGGGGGTTTCTGCCATCCCCATTTCAACTTTCTGGGAAGATTAAACATGATGACATGAATGCTTTAATGCAACTAATGACAAGCAAATTCTAGGGCTGTGACAACTCACCCCCACTAAACAAGAATCTCGTCCCGAGATTCAAGACGTGAGGTAAGAAGACAGAGGGACACAAAGCTAACACGATTCTTCATGATCCAATTGACCTTCTCGAAGATGTTGATCCATTCATCATCTTAGTCTTGACGTCTTGCTCTGAGAATTGCATTCAACATGATAACGAGAAGGAAGGGTAACTCTAGAAGAGTCGAGTTCCTCAAAGATCGAGCAATTGACTATCAACTCATAGAATGAGACGTAGAAACATCTCTTGAGCTGAGACACCACGCATATCGAGAGGGATGGAAACAAACAGATGACGAAAGTTCAATTTGGTAGGCAAAAACTCCACGCTTGGGTAAGATGGTGCATGGCTTCAAAGTAGCGAGGAGATAATTGCCATGATTCCGCAACGGAACACCTCGGGGAAGGTGACTCATAGAATTATTCCCTTAAGTGGCAAAAGAGTTACTTTTGATACATAGATCATTGAAACTCTCTATACCATCCTAAGGCAAACCACAATCGATTTGTTGAAAGAGTTCGAAGGGATGGCGTACTCATACTAGAATGGATGATGTGGACTACCTTGTTGAAGACAACGCAATGGATGATTTTTGCTTATCACCGGAAACGGATGGGACTCATGGTTAGTCCACTTTTAAGGATGATCCTGGACAACAAGTGCTGAGAAGGACAACCCATGGGAAATTGGCACGACGGGGTGCAAGCTGGGAACAAAATGCAAATGTTTGGAATGTTCCAACCATCATATCTACCTGAGATAAAGATCTGGTTAGAAATAGGATACTTCAGACTCAACAGGTTTGAAAAGAAGAGTTGCAACACAAATCGACGAGATGACGTTGCGAGATTCTCGGGAGATGGACTATGGTAGTAACCTCCAAAACATGAGCGGGTTCTGCTACACACATGTGAACACGCTGTCCCAGACAAACATGACCACATGGTAGTCTTACAACAAAACACTACCAAGTCCTAGTAGGGAACCATCATCGAGGATATTGAAGTCTTGTGCACTTAAATTAGACTTCTTTACCTAGAACAAGTCAATAAGTGGCTTGGTGTGCTGGGAAACACATATGGAATGGAGGCGGCCAACCTATCAAACCATAGAGCACTTCGCACGTGCATGACTAACTTGGGATGATTCCGGAGGAGGCAAAAACAAGCTTTCCTGAATTCACGGCGGCAACTTACATCAAATGCACGTGAATTAGGGAAAGTCACTTCTTTCATCCGAACATATGCTTCATGAGCGGGACATGATACGTCTCCAACGTATCTATAATTTTTGATTGCTCCATGCGATATTATCTTCTGTTTTGGACATTATTGGGCTTTATTATTCACTTTTATATTACTTTTGGGACTAACCTATTAACCGGAGGCCCAACCCAGAATTGCTGTTTTTTGCCTATTTCAGAGTTTTGCAGAAAAAGAATATCAAACGGAGTCCAAACGGAATGAAACCTTCGGGAACGTGGTTTTCTCACCGAACATGATCCAGGAGACTTGGACCCTACGTCAAGAAACAAGGCAGGAGGCCACGAGGTAGGGGGGCGCGCCTACCCCCCAGGGCGCGCCCTCCACCCTCGTGGGCCCCCTGTTGCTCCACCGACGTACTCCTTCCTCCTATATATACCTACGTACCCCCAAACGATCAGAGACGGAGCACAAAAACCTAATTCCACCGCCGCAACCTTCTGTACCCACGAGATCCCATCTTGGGGCCTGTTCCGGAGCTCCGCCGGAGGGGGCATCCATCACGGAGGGCTTCTACATCAACACCATAGCCTCTCCGATGAAGTGTGAGTAGTTTACCTCAGACCTTCGGGTCCGTAGTTATTAGCTAGATGGCTTCTTCTCTCTTTTTGGATCTCAATACAATGTTCTCCCCCTCTCTCGTGGAGATCTATTCGATGTAATCTTCTTTTGCGGTGTGTTTGTTGAGACCGATGAATTGTGGGTTTATGATCAAGTTTATCTATGAACAATATTTGAATCTTCTCTGAATTCTTTTATGTATGATTGGTTATCTTTGCAAGTCTCTTCGAATTATCAGTTTGGTTTGGCCTACTAGATTGATCTTTCTTGCAATGGGAGAAGTGCTTAGCTTTGGGTTCAATCTTGCGGTGTCCTTTCCCAGTGACAGTAGGGGCAGCAAGGCACGTATTGTATTGTTGCCATCGAGGATAACAAGATGGGTTTTTTATCATATTGCATGAATTTATCCCTCTACATCATGTCATCTTGCTTAAGGCGTTACTCTGTTCTTATGAACTTAATACTCTAGATGCATGCTGGATAGCGGTCGATGTGTGGAGTAATAGTAGTAGATGCAGGCAGGAGTCGGTCTACTTGTCTCGGACGTGATGCCTATATACATGATCATACCTAGATATTCTCATAACTATGCTCAATTCTGTCAATTGCTCAACAGTAATTTGTTCACCCACCGTAAAATACTTATGCTCTTGAGAGAAGCCACTAGTGAAACCTATGGCCCCCGGGTCTATCTTCATCATATTAATCTTCCAACACTTAGTTATTTCCGTTGCTTTTTACTTTGCTTTTATTTTACTTTGCATCTTTATCACAAAAATACCAAAAATATTATCCTATCATATCTATCAGATCTCACTCTCGTAAGTGACCGTGTAGGGATTGACAACCCCTTATCGCGTTGGTTGCGAGGATTTATTTGTTTTGTGTAGGTGCGAGGGACTCGCGCGTAGCCTCCTACTGGATTGATACCTTGGTTCTCAAAAACTGAGGGAAATACTTATGCTACTTTGCTGCATCACCCTTTCCTCTTCAAGGGAAAACCAACGCAGTGCTCAAGAGGTAGCAAGAAGGATTTCTGGCGCCGTTGCCGGGGAGGTCTACGCAAAAGTTAACATACCAAGTACCCATCACAAACCCTTATCTCCCGCATTACATTATTTGCCATTTGCCTCTCGTTTTCCTCTCCCCCACTTCACCCTTGCAGTTTTATTCGCCCTCTCTTTTCCGTTCGTCTTTTCGTTTGCCTTGATGTCTTACTTGGCTCGTTTGTACGAAATAGTTGAGTATTTATTCCTAAACAGAGAAGCTAATATCTATGGATCCTCATCCGCTTGCCAATCTTTTTAAGAGATCCAATTATGTTGAACCAATTCCTAGTGATTTGGATGCACTAGATTATCTTTATAAGGTTTTGCTTGAAATCCGTGAATCTGAAAATTGTGATGAAGTGCTTTATGAAGTGATTCACGATAGATCTTTGAATAAAAATCATGATTGCAATGATTTTATTATAAATTCTATGGATGTAAATTATGCTAATAATATGCAAAACCCTAAGCTTGGGGATGCTAGTTTTGCTATGTCCACTACCTGTTGCAATAATCATGATTGGGGAGATTCTTCTTATGATCTTGAAAATTTATTTAAGCCCCATGATGAATATAAGATTGATAATAGTGTTTGCAATAATATTGAAAGTGGGTTTGGAAGAGTGTCAACTTTAGATCCCACATATTTGGATAATATTCAATCGTATGAAATTTTTGATAAAAGTGGGCTTGGAGAAATCATGACTTTAGTTAATGATAATACCACTATTTTGGAAGAGTGTCAACTTCGCATGCATGTGGATCGTGTTGAGAATATGTTATGTGATAGCTATATTGTTGAATTTTCTTATGATCCTACATGTAATTATTATGAGAGAGGAAAATATGGTTATAGAAATTTTCATGTTACTAAATTACCTCTCGTTATGTTGAGATTGCTATTGTTCCTTTCCGCTTCCTTGCATATGCTAGTTTTTGCTTGCTATTATAATTTGTTTTTCTATAAGATGCCTATGCATAGGAATTATGTTAGACTTAGATGTGTCTGTCACGTGTTTTATGATGCTCTCTTTGTTCTTCAATTCTTGTCTTTCATGTGAGCATCATTAAAATTATCAATGCCTAGCTAAAAGGCTTTAAAGAAAAGCGCTTGTTGGGAGACTACCCAATATTTTTCCTTGCTGTTATTCAATAAATATTTTATCTTGCCTCTGGTTAGATGTGTTTTTATGTTTTAATTAGTGTTTGTGCCAAGTTAAACCTATAGGATCTTCTTGGATGATAGTTATTTGATCTTGCTGTAATTTCCAGAAACTTTCTGTTCACGAAAACAATTGTTAAAAATCACCAGAACGTGATAAAAAATATTGATTCCAATTGCTGCTGATCAATAAACAAATTGCCTAGGTCGTCCTATTTTGGCTGATTTTTTGGAGTTCCAGAAGTTTGCGTTAGTTACAGATTACTACAGACTGTTCTGTTTTTGACAGATTCTGTTTTTCGTGTGTTGTTTGCTTATTTTGATGAATCTATGGCTAGTAAAATAGTTTATAAACCATAGAGAAGTTGGAATACATTAGGTTTAACACCAATATTAATAAAGAATGAGTTCATTACAGTACCTTGAAGTGGTCTTTTGTTTTCTTTCGCTAACGGAGCTCATGAGATTTTCTGCTAAGTTTTGTGTTGTGAAGTTTTCAAGTTTTGGGTGAAAGATTTGATGGATTATGGAACAAGGAGTGGCAAGAGCCTAAGCTTGGGGATGCCCATGGCACCCCCAAGATAATCTAAGGACACCAAAAAGCCAAAGCTTGGGGATGCCCCGGAAGGCATCCCCTCTTTCGTCTACTTCCATCGGTAACTTTACTTGGAGCTATATTTTTATTCACCACATGATATGTGTTTTGCTTGGAGCGTCTTGTATGATTTGAGTCTTTGCTTTTAGTTTACCACAATCATCCTTGCTGTACACACCTTTTGAGAGAGCCACACATGATTCGGAAATTATTAGAATACTCTATGTGCTTCACTTATATCTTTTGAGTTATATAGTTTTGCTCTAGTGCTTCACTTATATCTTTTAGAGCACGGTGGTGGATTTGTTTTATAGAAACTATTGATCTCTCATGCTTCACTTAGATTATTTTGAGAGTCTTAAATAGCATGGTAATTTGCTTAAATAATCCTAATATGCTAGGTATTCAAGATAGTAAAAAATTCTTATGAGTGTGTTGAATACTATGAGAAGTTTGATGCTTGATAATTGTTTTGAGATATGAAGATGGTGATATTAGAGTCATGCTAGTTGAGTAGTTGTGAATTTGAGAAATACTTGTGTTAAAGTTTGTGATTCCCGTAGCATGCACGTATGGTGAACCGTTATGTGATGAAGTCGGAGCATAATTTATTTATTGATTGTCTTCATTATGAGTGGCGGTCGGGGACGAGCGATGGTCTTTTCCTACCAATCTATCCCCCTAGGAGCATGCGCGTAATACTTTGCTTTGATAACTTGTAGATTTTTGTAATAAGTATATGAGTTCTTTATGACTAATGTTGAGTCCATGGATTATACGCACTTTCCTCCTTCCACCATTGCTAGCCTCTCTAATACCGCACACTTTTCGCCGGTATCATACACCCACCATATACCTTCCTCAAAACAGCCACCATACCTACCTATCATGGCATTTCCATAGCCATTCCGAGATATATTGCCATGCAACTTTCCACCGTTCCATTTATTATGACACGCTCCATCATTGTCATATTGCTTTGCATGATCATGTAGTTGACATCGTATTTGTGGCAAAGCCACCGTTCATAATTCTTTCATACATGTCACTCTTGATTCATTGCATATCCCGGTACACCGCCGGAGGCATTCATATAGAGTCATATCTTGTTCTAAGTATTGAGTTGTAATTGTTGAGTTGTAAGAAAATAAAAGTGTGATGATCATCATTTTTAGAGCATTGTCCCAAGTGAGGAAAGGATGATGGAGACTATGATTCCCCCACAAGTCGGGATGAGACTCCGGACTAAAAAAAAGAGGCCATAAAAAAGAAGAAGAGAAAAGGCCCAAATAAAAAAATGAGAGAAAAAGAGAGAACAGACAATGTTACTATCCTTTTACCACACTTGTGCTTCAAAGTAGCACCATGATCTTCATGATAGAGAGTCTCTCATTTTGTCACTTTCATATACTAGTGGGAAATTTCATTTTAGAACTTGGCTTGTATATTCCAATGATGGGCTTGCTCAAAATGCCCTAGGTCTTCGTGAGCAAGCGAGTTGGATGCACACCCACTTAGTTTCTTTTGTTGAGCTTTCATATACTTATAGCTCTAGTGCATCCGTTGCATGGCAATCCCTACTCACTCACATTGATATATATTGATGGGCATCTCCATAGCCCGTTGATACGCCTAGTTGATGTGAGACTATCTTCTCCTTTTTGTCTTCCCCACAACCACCATTCTATTCCACATATAGTGCTATATCCATGGCTCACGCTCATGTATTGCGTGAAGATTGAAAAAGTTTGAAAATGTCAAAAGTATGAAACAATTGCTTGGCTTGTCATCGGGGTTGTGCATGATTTAAATATTTTGTGTGGTGAAGATAGAGCATAGCCAGACTATATGATTTTGTAGGGATAACTTTCTTTGGCCATGTTATTTTGAGAAGACATAATTGCTTAGTTAGTATGCTTGAAGTATTATTATTTTTATGTCAATATGAACTTTTGTCTTGAATCTTTCGGATATGAACATTCATACCACAATTAATAAGAATTACATTGAAATTATGCCAAGTAGCACTTCGCATCAAAAATTCTGTTTTTATCATTTACCTAGTCGAGGACGACCATGAATTAAGCTTGGGGATGCTTGATATGTCTCCAACGTATCTATAATTTTTGATTGCTCCATGCTATATTATCTTCTGTTTTGGACATTATTGGGCTTTATTATTCACTTTTATATTACTTTTGGGACTAACCTATTAACCGGAGGCCCAGCCCAGAATTGCTGTTTTTTGCCTATTTCAGAGTTTCGCAGAAAAAGAATATCAAACGGAGTCCAAACGGAATGAAACCTTTGGCAACGTGATTTTCTCACCGAACATGATCCAGGAGACTTGGACCCTACGTCAAGAAACAAGGCAGGAGGCCACGAGGTAGGGGGGGCGCGCCTATCCCCCCAGGGCGCGCCCTCCACCTCGTGGGCCCCCTGTTGCTCCACCGATGTACTCCTTCCTCCTATATATACCTACGTACCCCCAAACGATCAGAGACGGAGCAAAAAACCTAATTCCACCGCCGCAACCTTCTGTACCCACGAGATCCCATCTTGGGGCCTGTTCCGGAGCTCCGCCGGAGGGGGCATCCATCACGGAGGGCTTCTACATCAACACCATAGCCTCTCCGATGAAGTGTGAGTAGTTTACCTCAGACCTTCGGGTCCATAGTTATTAGCTAGATGGCTTCTTCTCTCTTTTTGGATCTCAATACAATGTTCTCCCCCTCTCTTGTGGAGATCTATTCGATGTAATCTTGTTTTTGCGGTGTGTTTGTTGAGACCGATGAATTGTGGGTTTATGATCAAGTTTATCTATGAACAATATTTGAATCTTCTCTGAATTCTTTTATGTATGATTGGTTATCTTTGCAAGTCTCTTTGAATTATCAGTTTGGTTTGGCCTACTAGATTGATCTTTCTTGCAATGGGAGAAGTGCTTAGCTTTGGGTTCAATCTTGCGGTGTCCTTTCCCAGTGACAGTAGGGGCAGCAAGGCACGTATAGTATTGTTGCCATCGAGGATAACAAGATGTTTTTTTATCATATTGCATGAATTTATCCCTCTACATCATGTCATCTTGCTTAAGGCGTTACTCTGTTCTTATGAACTTAATACTCTAGATGCATGCTAGATAGCGGTCGATTTGTGGAGTAATAGTAGTAGATGCAGGCAGGAGTCGGTCTACTTGTCTCAGA
Organism: Triticum aestivum; assembly: GCF_018294505.1. Classification (NCBI taxonomy): domain Eukaryota; kingdom Viridiplantae; phylum Streptophyta; class Magnoliopsida; order Poales; family Poaceae; genus Triticum; species Triticum aestivum. Next base: position 28,397,702 of record NC_057808.1, read on the forward strand.
CGTGATGCCTATATACATGATCATATCTAGATATTCTCATAACTATGCTCAATTCTGTCAATTGCTCAACAGTAATTCGTTCACCCACCGTAAAATACTTATGCTCATGAGAGAAGCCACTAGTGAAACCTATGGCCCCCGGGTCTATCTTCATCATATTAATCTTCCAACACTTAGTTATTTCCGTTGCTTTTTACTTTGCTTTTATTTTACTTTGCATCTCTATAACAAAAATACCAAACATATTATCCTATCATATCTATCAGATCTCACTCTCGTAAGTGACCCTGTAGGGATTGACAACCCCTTATCGCGTTGGTTGCGAGGATTTATTTGTTTTGTGTAGGTGCGAGGGACTCGCGCGTAGCCTCCTACTGGATTGATACCTTGGTTCTAAAAAACTGAGGGAAATACTTACGCTACTTTGCTGCATCACCCTTTCCTCTTCAAGGGAAAACCAACGCAGTGCTCAAGAGGTAGCAGGACACGAAGATAATGCTTATAAATGTTTCCAACACTAGCTTAATGTTCAACATGAATCATGGAGGAAATATGATGTTGCTAATGGGCTCAACAAAAAGTCATCGGGATTTCCATATAGATGGAGTTCCACAACTATGTGCACAAGGTGATAGCATTGGTCCGAATATTGGGATTTGTGCTAGGATGAAAATGACAGGGTTTAGGGAAGGATTTGGGAATGACAAGCCACTCTAGAAGCAAAGAAGAGTTCATCTTCTTCACTTTCCAGACCACAAAGCCACGGAAAAAGAAAACTCAAGCAAAAACCTCAGAAAAACAAAAGAAAAAGAAAGGGCCAAAAATCAGGCTGTTACAAACCTTACCCCCTTAAAGAAATCTCGTCCTTGAGATTTGGTTGCTCAGGGAACAAGTATGAAGATACTGACGTAAGGAAACCGTTTCCAACTCAGGTATCCTTTTTCTTATTTTTGTTCCCACTAAATTTTTGTCTGACTGGTCCTGGGGTGGTTTGCTTTAATATATCCATATTCTGACAGATCTTACCTTGCTTGTTCATGCTTATGCAGGCTCCAATTTATTTTTAGATTTGCTAACTTAGCTGACCGTGATTGATCCTCACGACTGAAATATATGTCGGTCTCACAAATCCAAGAGTGATTTCCGCTGGGTGTGTCATCCGGCACTGACAATCTTTCATGAAGTGGTGATCAGATTTTTCTAGTGGACACCCAAGCTGTAACTCCTTGCATTGGGATTCTCCACTAAATGCAGGTCCTTAGTTGGGTCATAACCGCTTTCCTGACAGATTCTGGCTTAGCGCGGAAGTTTCTGAATCATCTTAACTGGTTCCACTGTCTTGAGCATCGGATCCGTACCAAATATTTGATTTTTGCCTGTCGTGGCTAGCATAAGAGTTTGACCTGTATGATAATATCTGCAGACTTGACTGACAGTGGTTCTGCACCATGCGGGTCTTGCAACAATTTTCATACCTGCATCACTGGGTCTTGCTCCTTCATTATTGTTTTCTTGGCCTGGATCCTTGGCTGAAAGAGCTGGGTCATATTGCTTCTTCGTATCACCATAGGTACTGTCGGTGCAATTTTTCGGCAATCGCAGCTTATCCTCATTTTTCTGACAGGGTACCCCATTAAATGGCAGGTTCAACACCCCTCAAGTTCTGACCACAGGAAAATGATCATCCAAACCTTTGCAAGAAATCGGCAAATAAATCAGTAGCCACCAAAACGGTCTTTACAACTCAGATCTGGGACATTACTGAAATAACTTAACCACGGCCCAGGACGGCCGAAAAGCAGCTCAGAACATGAGACCGGGTTGATAAGAAGAAGGTGGCAGCTCCCTAAAATAGCCAAAAGCAGCTATAGGGCTACTGTCACAAAAAGAAACTCAGCAGCTGTACGAGACGGCCGAAAAGCAGCTCAGAACTCGTGACAGTCATTGAAGAGAGAAATAAAAATCGGCATCCACCCCGGATAGCTAAAAACAGCTTAGATCACAGGCGCGGTGCCGTCATTGGAGAAAAAGGGGACAAGGGCTCATCAGGATCATTTTCCAGGTTCACAGGTACTTGTATTGAGCTCATTAATGTCGTCAATCCTCATAATCCTTTGTCACACTGCGGTGTATACTGGCTTTCTTCTCTCAACCATCCTCACGTGGTTGTCAGATCCTCATCCGAGTGACTTGTAAGATCTTGGTGGTATGCTCACCGCCTATCTATGAGAATCTGATTCCCGAGACAGACGTGTATTCTGACTGATTCTTGCTTCTGACCAAAATGTTGCGGATCTGATTCTTGGGATTGACTGCCATATGCTATCAATTCACAGCGTACTACCTTGTACCAATGTCTTACTGAGGAAGATTGGCTGGCTTGTGCTCGAAACTTTCATCGGACAGCTTGCTGAAGAAGACTGGTATCGTGCTTCAGAAGCTTACCCCCTTAAAGACTTTGCTGGGGAAAGACTCAGTACCTTATGCCGGAAGCTTTTCTGGTTGCCTACTGAAGAAGGCAGGGTACCTTGTACGGGAAATCATCCATGTATCGTACTGAGGAAGATAGATGAATCTTGCCTTGGAAGCTTCTCGGGTATCTTGCGAGGGAAGATTGGGTTGCATACACCAGAAGCTTCTTATTGTGATATGCGGACCGATTTCCACATATATAACCATCTTAATATTTTTGTTATTGATTTCTTGTATGAAACGGGGTTTTGCAGGACTATCCTCCTTTCTGAGTACATGCCATATTTTTGCTTGCTTCCAGGTTCATCGGGTTCCAAAATCATCCTCAACAAAAAATTTAACTTGTATCTGAGCCATACCTTTGATAATATTCTATCAACCTTGCACACAATTTATCTTCTTGCTGATTTGATCATTTCTGCTATGAGGAGTACACGCTGAGGGAGACTTGACACTCAGTAACATGATCAGATATCCCCCAATCTGAACGCAGTCGGCTGAGAATTCCATACTGTTGTGAGGAGTGCACATTAATGCAAACTTTATACTGACATTCCATCCAGGATTTCTTTTGTATTCAGACGAGCTATTTCCAATTTCACTACAGTCTGCTGACAATTCCATTCTGTTTAGCTGAGTTTCCAAATATATGCATTTCTTGCTGACTCTTCGGGTCCGGTGTCGGCTGACGAGCAACTTTAATAGGGGAAAAAATTTGTAACACCGAAGGCCCAAAGAAAGAAACAAAAGAAACGACTAAAACAAAAGCACACAAGCATACTGCTAATTTAATTAATCAAGCAATCATCACATATTCCTGCTACTCACACCATAATATGCATGCACACCTAAGCACACAAATCGCACGGAAACTCCGGTATTACGGTCTAATATGCTGTGGCGGTGTGCACGAAAATTATATCCATGTGTGGAAGGAGTTGGCGTAACCGAAGCTACACCAAGCACTGACTGAACAGTGGCCAAATCTGGATGGATACACAGGTGAGGACGGACTTGACGATCAAGTAGCGAGACACAAAAGTCACGACCACCTCATCATCAAGCGTACGAAAGGGATTCGTACATGTCCAAAGAATAGAATGACTGGGTAGGGTAGCGGTGAAAAAACAAGGCTCGCTGGCATTGCCCTTTGCTGATAACCAAGATCAGTAAGGGTTGCCAGAGGGACGAGATGGATGGCATGATTCGGGATAGAAACAAGTCTATCACCGAAATAATATGGGTGGGTGGCTGAAAAATATACGCGATACCTGAGCATAACTCCTGCAAATGGTGTCTGGAACTCTGGGTACCAGGGCATCACTCTGCTGGGATAGAGATGACGCCGAACACCAAAGAGCAGACATGCTAAGAAGGAGGGTGCAGGCGGTGGACCGAAAACGATGCCGCCTACACTCACAAGATCAACCGTTAGCGACAAAATAATAATCTATATGCACTACAAAAAAAAAGATACATCCGTGACATTTTGGGCCGAACGAATTTTTTTCTGTCATACGTATGACACTTCTATGACGATAATTGTGACAAAACCCGGTATCATCATAGATGTGGTGGGCTCCTACTTCTATGACAAAAAATCATGACAGAAAATGGGCTTTTCGTCCTGGGCGGGCCGGAGACGCAGCTGCATGACATTCTTTGGGCCGTCCATGACGGAAAAAACCGTGGTAGAAGCGAGGGCGAGGAAAATTTCGGGGCGTTCCCGGTTACGGTGGGAGGTCGGGGGCCGAGCGATGCGTGTTTCTCTCGTACACGTACGCGCGTGTGTGCGAGGCATTGGGCTCTAACTGAACCCGAGCGATTGCACTGCAGGCTACGCGTTACTGAACCCGAGTGATCGATCGATGGCTGTTAACTGAACCCGATCGAGCAATTCCTTCGCTACTGCTGCTAACTGAAGCCGATCGATGCTGCCTCTGGGATGAACAGTGAGCGTTGCAGGGGGGGGGGGGGTTGGATGAACAGTGAGCGGTGGCGTTGCCTCTGGATGAACAGGACCCCGTGGTGTGGAGGGCTGGATGAACAGTATATGGTGGAGGGGTGCCCGTGGAGGGGTGGTTGAGCAGGACCCCATGGTGTGGAGGGCTGGATGAACAGTAGACGGTGGAGGGGTGCCCGTGGAGGGGTGGTTGAACAGTAGCCGGTGGAGTAGCGCGCGGTGGAGGCTGGATGAACAGGAGCCCGTGGAGGCTGGAGGAGGTCGACGGTAGCCCGTGGAGGCTGGAGGAGGTCGACGGTGGAGATGAACATTATCCTGTGGAGTCCCGTTTTGCGGTACGCCACACCCCTCCCGATGAACAAGACCCCCGTTTCGACCGTAGGAGGTCCGTTTCATCCGTTTTGCGGTACGCCACACCCCTCCCGATCAACAGGACCCCCGTTTCGACCGTAGGAGGTCCGTTTCGTCCGTTTTGCGGTACGCCACACCCTTCCCGATCAACAGGACCCCCGTTTTGACCGTAGGAGGTCCGTTTCCTCTGTTTTGCGGTATGCCAGACCCCTCCCGATCAACAGGACCCCGTTCCGAACGTAGGAGGTCCGTTTCCTCCGTTGTGCGGTACGCCAGGCCTCGTTTCCATTGCCTATTCCGTCCAAGCCCTCCCGATGAACACGACCACGCATTCCGTTCCGACCCAGCCGGTTGGCTCCCACATGTTCCGTTGCCTCCCGATGAACACGACGCATTCCGTTGCCTCCCCATGAACACGACGCATTCCGTTGCCTCCCCATGAACACGACGACGACGCTGTTTCTCCGTTCTGACCCAGCCATGTACACGAGCCCTGGCCGTACGTATGCGCGAGTAGGCGTTCGAGACCCCGCCCGTATGTACACATACGTGGCTGTATTTTCTTTCTTGCACCCTGGCCGCTGTACGTACGTGTACATGCTACGTGTGCGCCTCTACTACGACACGTACGCGCCTCTACTACGACACGTGCGCGCCTCTACATCCACCAGTATATATGTACATACACGTTCGCGACCAGAATGACAACGCTACGTACGCTTCGACCAGGTGGGTCCCGACTGTCAGGCACTTCCTTGCGTGCGAAGATGTAGCTGGTGGGTCCCAACAGTCAGGGGGGCGAATCGTTTTGTTTTTTTTTGCCCGGACGCACTTCCTTGCGTGCGAAGGTGTAGCTGGTGGGTCCCAGCAGTCAGGGGGGAAACATTTTTTCGCGAAATACGGTGGCCCGTCCGGTGGGTCCCCGCTGTCAGGTGGAGGAATAATTATTTTGCGCGTAATAAGGAGGCAGTTCCTTGCTGCGGCCGTGGACCCAGTTGTCAGCGTCTCCACGCACAGTACTCTTCCAATGGAAGTCGGTCGTTGACCACATTGACCACGCCGCGCCGAGAGCACCACGGCGGTGGACGAGGCGAGGCCTAGGAAGGGGACGACACGGAGGCAGGGAAGACTCGGCAGTTGTTTCCCACGCGGAGGGGGATTACGACTGTACGAGAGTTTACTGGTTCGTCTGCCGTCGCCGGAGAATAACAGCAGGTGTTGGTGAGTAGAGGGATGGCTAGGCCAGTGATGGGAGTACGGTGGGGCGGTGAGGCCTGCGCGGCAGCACGGCCGGCCACGGGGAGGAGGGAGCAGGCAGTCCCGCCGGCGCTTGTTTGAGCGGCTGGAGCAGGAAGAGCAGAGATTGAAGAAGCACGACGGCCGTTGGATGGACATCCAACAGTCAGTGCTTGTGCGTCAACCTTTTTTTTAGGAAAGCCTAAAATTTGTGGAAAACAGCATACTGCCCATCTGCCATTATTTCTAATAATTTACAGCCCATCTGCTAATTCTTGAGGTTTTTTTGGAGCCCATATTCTTTTTGTTAGCATTACAGCCCATATTATGGCCACGGTTAAAAAATTATATGAAATTTTGCATATTTTGGTGCGGTCCGAACTGTTTTTATTCCCGAAATTTCGACTCACATTCAAACTGATTTTAAAAATAAATGTATATCAATATAAAATCCAACAAATCCTTCACGCATAAAAATTAGTGTAATTTAGAATCTTGAAATGAAAAAAAAGATATTTGAAACTAATTGCCGGTTTGATGTGTTTTAAAAATGTACAGCCCATTTCTCATTACTGATGGGCCATTTTCTCGGCCTGCCGAATGAAAGCTCTGCTCGTCTTGAAAGATTTGCAGCCCAACAGGCCTGACAAAGCGACTTACTTGGCAAATCACAAAAAATCTGGGTTGTGGCCGTGGACCCAGCTGTCAGCCTCTCCACGTATAGTACTCCTCCGATGGAAGTCGTTCCTTGACCACGTTGACCACGCCGCGCGGAGAGCACCACGGCGGTGGACGATGGCGAGGTCTAGGAAGGGGACGACGCGGAGCCGGGGAAGACGCGGCAGTGGAAGCCCGCGCGGAGAGGAGTACGAGGGTTCACTGGTTCGGCTGCGGTGTGAGGCTGCCGTTGCCGCAGGGCCTGGCCAGCGGTGGGAATAGTAGGGGGCGGTGAGGCCTCTGCGGCAGCACAGCCGGCCACGGGAGGCAGGAGCATGCGGCACGACCGGCGCTGCTTTGGGCGGCTGGAGCAAGAAGACCAGAGGTTGAAGAAGCACTACGACCGTTGGATGGACATCGTACGGTCACTGGAGCTAGAATCGTTCATATTGACTAAGTTGACAAAGCCCTTCGTCCCCGTCAACTTAGTAGGCCCACAAGTCAGCCTCCCACCAAGGTGGGTCCCAGCTAGCTGGGGGAGTATTCATTTTTTGTGCGTAATAAGGAGGCACTTCCGGTGGGTCCGAGCTGACAGCGGGGGGAACGTTTTTTTCACGAAATACGGTGGCCCGTCCGGTGGGTCCCAGCAGTCAGAGGGAAACGATTTTTTTCGCAAAATACTGGTGGCCCGTCCGGTGGGTCCCCGCTGTCAGGTGGAGGAATAATTATTTTCCGCGTAATAAGGAGGCACTTCCTTGCGGCTGCCGTGGACCCAGCTGTCAGCCTCTCCACGTACAGTCCACGTCCGATGGAAGTTGTTCCTTGACCACGTTGACCATGCCGCGCCGAGAGCACCAGGTCGGTGGACGACGGCGAGGCCTAGGAAGGGGACGACGCGGAGCCGGGGAAGACGCGACAGTGGATGCACACGCGGAGAGGAGTACGAGGGTTCACTGGTTCGGCTGCGCTGCCGTCGCCGCAGAATAACAGGGGGTGTGGGTGAGTGGAGGGATGGCCTGGCCAGCGGTGGGAGTAGTAGGGGGCGGTGAGGCCTCCGCGGCAGCACAGCCGGCCACGGGAGGCAGGAGCAGGCGGCACGACCGGCGCTGCTTTGGGCGGCTGGAGCAAGAAGACTAGAGGTTGAAGAAGCACGACGACCGTTGGATGGACATCGTACGGTCACTGCAGCTAGAATCGTTTATATTGACTAAGTTGACAAAGCCCTTGGTACGTCAACTTAGTAGGCCCACAGGTCAGCTTCCGAAATGGTGCGCCCCAGATGTCAGGGGGAGGAATTATTTTTTGGGCGGGTGAAGCTAGAATATCCGAGATTGAAGAAGAAGCACGGCATCCGTTGGATGGACATCCAACGGCCACTGCTGCTAGAACCGTGTGTTGACTATAAGTTGACAAAGCCTTGCATACGCGTCAACTCTGTTTTTTTAGGGGACGCGTCAACTTAGTAAGGCCAGAAGTGTGTGGCAGAGAACTTATAGCCCATTTGAGATTTGTAAGAATGTGTAGCCCATTTTTGAATTCTAATGGAATTTACTACAGCCCATTTACAGTTTGTTAAAAGTGCAACCCATTTCAACCAACCGTTCAAAACAGAATTCAATAAAATTTCCCACATTTTGATGGGATCTGAAATATTTTTATCCCGAAATTTCTAGTCAGATTAAATACAATTTCAATATAAATTTATATTACGTAAAAATCCAACGAAACATTGTGCTCGCAACAATTAATGTAATTAAAATTTTCAATATCCAAAAATAATATTTTATAAAGTAATCATGTGTTTGGTGCATTTTTTATAGTTACTGCCCAGTTTTTATAATTACATCCCATTTATTATTTCTTAAAGCCCATTTTCTTGTTAAGCCTAATGCATCCCTCCTAGGAAAGATTTGCAGCCCAGCGGGGCGGAGAATAACAACTTGACCTTGCCTGGGTATTCCTAAGAAAAAGTATAGCTGGGCTAGCCATTTTCAACTTGACAAAAATTTATATCTGGGCTGGATATCTGGCCTGGGCTAGACGGGCCACAGCCCGCCCAGTTAATACCTGCAGCGATGTTTTCGTTGTTGTTCAGAGGAGAAAAATTAATATCTGGGCTAAACATCGAAAAACTCTGCAGTGCTCACACCTAAAAAACACAAATACTGCTCGAGCTGCTTGGTCCCAGCTGTCGGCCGCTTCTTGTGCAATTCTCTCGTTTATTGACTACTACATAGGTTGACAATGGTGTGGGACCGTGATGTCAGGAAACCAGGAGGAAGCAAAATAAATTATAGTTATATATATATATATATATATATATATATATATATATATAAAATAAGGAGGCACTTGCGTACGTGAAGCTATGGACCTGGTGGGTGCCCATTGTCATCCTCTCCAAGTAAAGTCATCTCCTCGCCCGCGCGCGCTTTCCGCGCGAAACAGTCAGCGCCGCCCGCCCCGCTTCCCGATGCAGGCGATTGCTCCGCCTTCAAACGCGGTTGCCGAGGCGGCTACTCCGGCGCCACACGTCCGTCCCTCCGCCCGCCCACCATTGCTATATAAACTGCTGCACCGGCCATAGCCGCAGTCATCCGCATCCGTTCCCTTTCTCCTGTCCACACCACTACTGCCCACCATGGCTTCCTCGTGCTCCAGCGCTCTTCGGGACGGGCGGACGACGGACCAGAAGGAGATGGCAGCCATTGCTGCCGACAGTCTGGCCGGCAGGCAGCCGGAGGACGACGAGGTCCCAATGGAGAACATGGTAGTCGACGATCCGGCGTCAACCCCCTCCTCCGCGCCATCCTCGTCGGTGCATTGCACCATGACCATCGGCGAGGCCCGTGCCCAATATATGGACAGGGTGAGGCAGACGCGTGAGGAGCAGTTCCGGGAGGCGCAGGCCGGCGCCGCCTACAACCACCATCTCCTCCAGGAGCACCTGCAGGCGGAGGAGCAGATCGCCGTGGAGCGGGCGGAGCAGGAGGCGCTGCTCGACTCGTACCGCTCCGCCCGCAAGGGCCGCCTCGAGCGCTGGCGGTACCGCATGCGGGTGGCGGAGGCTGCGGCCGCCTACAAAGAGGCTAGCAAAGAGGGCGATGAAGCGGGCGAGGCGCTGTTTGGCGAGACCGAGGACGAGGCAGAGGACAATGCCGGCTCCGACGAGTCCCCGCTCCGCTGGCGTCGATGAGGCCCTGCTCCGCCGAGGCCCCGCGGCGCCAACAACGAGGCAGAGGACACCGCCGGCTCCGCCGAGGCCCCGCCCCACCAACAACGAGGCAGAGGACATCGCCGGCTCAGCCGAGGCCCCACCCTGCCGGCAACGTGGGGGAGGATTTCCACCGCTCCGCTGAGGCGCCGCCCGCCGGCAACGAGATAGAGGACATCGCCGGCTCCGCCGAGGCCCCGCCCCGCTGCCAACGTGGCCGCGCCACATAGAAAACGAGGAAGAGTAGAACACGGTAGGTCGCCGCCGCTCGGGTCCAAGTAAGGCCACCTCTGCTACCCTCCGGTTGAAGCCAAGCTAGGCGGGTTGACCATTGACGGCCGGTTAGCTTCTTGGCAGCGACGTGGAGTCGGAGAGCTGCGCTGGAGAAGAACGCTGCTTCTACTTAACTGCTGGTGTAGTTGGCTGACTGACACGTGGGCCCAACAGGCCACATGTCAGTTACGCAACTGCACTTGCAGTTAAGTCACTGAAGCTTCTGTTCGGCTCAGCGGGACACAGGTGAGTAGCTTCGGTTAATTAATTATACCTCCAGCGCACCCCTTTTAGTTGAAGAATGTATGAAATGTAATGAAATCCGGCATGTTTATATGAAATCCGACCGTGTATGAATGAATTTATTTCAATTAGTTCAAATTCCTGTATCACTGGCATTGGATGAACATGCAAAACAATATGTACTAGCATTATTCCCAGGGTGATCACCTTGTTTGCAGCAGTTTCACATGTACTCCCTCCGGTCCTTTCTAGTCTGCATACAAGTTTTGTCTGCAGTCAAAGTATCTCTACTTTGACCAATCTTATACAAAAAAGTATGCACTTTCACAATGTGCGAAGTAAAAAGGAACAGAAGGAGTACAAAGAGTTTGAGCAGCTTTTTAGCGTTTCTGTACATTGCAATCAAACACACAGGCCTGGCAATTCATAGAGAACATTCAAAACAATCGATGATTATGCATCTCAGCGGCTCACATGTCAGAGGCAATATTTACTTCACAACTAAAGAATAAAGAAAAAATTGATCGACGCTGCTGACAGCAAAGGGCGTCCCATTCGAAAATATCAAACGCATGTCTTGCTAAAATCAATGAGCAAAATTTGACAAGGTTGTCCCATTCCAAAATATCAAATGCCCACGATTGTGGAATGGGCAGGGTTTGCCATCAGTTCGTACATTGACATGGCACCTCGTGCTAAATAAGCCAGCTGTTCTTTTTGTGTAGTTCCACCAAAATTAACCAAATTCGCGCGTAGCTTGTATGATTTCGCCCTTATATGTTGCAACGCCTTGAACTTATCGGCACCTCCTTTCTTGTGGTGGAAATGAATGATCCGATGTATTCATGAACATTTTGTGCAGTTCCCATTGAAATCAAGCTGAGCACCCCTGTTTGCACAAATACAAAAAAGTGATTAGTATAAAGCAAACTGTACTATGAATTGACAGTTTCAACAGGCACATACATGGTCCATGTAGAGCACACTTTTAGAAAAATGGAACTCACCAGAAAGAATCCTAGAACAACATTGTACTCGCGCATCACAGCAAAAAAATGGAGATTTGTCAGTCCTTCTGAGCTGAAGTTAGTTTGGTCTTGTGGGGAGTAATGTAACCATCCTTCAACTGCTCCTTCTGATGAGAAGATAGACAGGGCTTCTTCATCCTGGCATAATCGGAACTAGTCACTTCACGTACTCCATATTCTTCTTCAGAGGAAGATGATCCTGTTGTGCAAAGACAAGAGGACTACTAAATGCTAGCATCCCTGTTTGCTCGAAAAAAAGGAAAGGAAATATTTAAAACAACACAGATGAAGCACTTCTCAAGGACAATACCACTTTTTCATGACAGTATCTAAACGGTAGCACAACACCAATAGAGATGACAAAGCTCAATCATATGGATGAAATCAGTGGGCGAGTACCAACCTTTGTCAGGAGGCTTATTGTGTAGAGCATACAGATGAAGCACTTCTCCGGAACCATCTGTTGCTATCTACGGTGGTGGCCATGCTTACTATATACTCCTCGATTAATTTAATGTTTCCAATATCTTCTTGTGCAGTTCCACTAAAATATATGGTATCTTCAAAGAAGATCCCTGTTTGCACAAGTAGAGATAATTACATATTACATTAAGAGTGGCATCAAATCAGTGGCAAAACAATTGCTCGTTCCAGCCATAGCAATAAATTAAGATGTAAAACTATATCATTACTTGTGTCATCACAGTTCCAGTGCTTCATTACAACACCGGGAGTTGATTTTTGTTTTTTCTTCCGCTTGTTCTTCCCCTTCACCACTTGGTTCAATAACAGACAAGCTTCGCCTTCAATGTAAGATTTGGCATGTCAATTAGGGAGCACAAGTATAGTACTAAACTTAATTTTCTGATGAAAGTGGCAAAATACAGGCCAGCAGTTGTGAAATATCCTTATCTTACCTCAATGGGATATTACGGTGCACATACAGATTGGAAGTCTTGTCTCCATTTGTGCAGTTCACTAAAATCAAGCAACATTATCGTATAAGTAGCACAACATATGAAAGCACACTGCAGAATCATGTGAAAGAAGGCTAGTACTGACCTCTCATGATGCGGAATTCAAACAACTCACAAGAAGAAGATCTGAACCAAATTCGCCTTAACGGATAGGAAGTAAGATCTCCTCTTGTGCAGTTCCACTAAGATCAAGCAATCAAGCAACGTTGTCGGTGTGACATTTTGGTTGAACTGCACAAAACACTCTTAAAACAGAAGTGTTTTGTGCAGTGCAACAAAAGGTCACAATGGCAATGAGGTGAAGTAGATAACCCTGTTTACACAGAGGTGCAAAGGAAACAATTAGTGGTCAATAACGGTGGATGACACAGAAGCCAACAAAAAGAAGCATCTACCTTATCTAAATGGGAAAGAAAGCAAGACAGTAGCATTTCTCAAACGGTGGCATTGATTAATATTAACATAGAGATTATATTAAGAATAAAATTCGTTAAACATGTAATTTGCTTTTAACTATGGCATTGCATCAATTTTCCAGCGGCATTATTAGAGGGTGTTTGTTTACAGGGACATTTGGTGTAGGGACTAAAAAAACTCCGTGTCAGTCCCATCTAAACCAAACAGGAGGGACTTTTAGGGACTAAAAGTGGGCATTTGGGACTAAAGAAAGAAGACCCCGAGGGAGTCTTTTTGGGACTTTTTCCAACAGTTGCCCCTGCCACGCATCACACCTTGTCTCTATTAGTTCATTACTAGGGGAAACATGGTCTTTTAGCATGTCATTTAATAACCTCTAGTCCATGTTTAGTCCCTGGAACCAAGCAGGTAGGGACTAGGGAGTTTTTAACCAAACAGGGCCTTAGATTAACAACAGCTAATGAGTTGCACGGGACAGTGGACGCACCAGCACCATGTGCATCTACCGATGTACTATGGTCATGCACAGTCTGTTGCAACAAAGAACAAACAACCAAGGAGCATATTTGTGTTGGTCCCAGTTTTGTTATCTTTAGACACCTTTCCCTATGTGAGCGCAGCAAATCTAGTCCTGCTCAAACTCTACAACTTTGTCCCTTCCTTTCCTTTTTGAACTAGTACTTTCGCCCCTTCCTTTCCTCTTTGAACCACGTCCTAGATTTATGCGATAAAACTTTCCCCACTACTTCCCCCCATTCCTTTCCTCTTTGAACCACGTCCTAGATTCATGCTATACAACTTTCCCCCTTCATTTCCTCTTTGAACCACGTCCTAGATTCATGCTATATACAACTTTTCCCACTACTTTCCCCCACTCCTTTCCTCTTTGAACCACGTCCTAGATTCATGGTATACATGCAGCTAGAGCAATGCATGTGGAGTAAGTAAAATATACCTTAAGGTTCTTGGGGCGTGGTTTGGTCGGTGACGGGACGGCGGAGAAGAAGAAGGGGTCGGAGGCCCTCCCGTGCCGCCGCTGGGTGGAAAGTGAACAGTTGCGCCGGTAGTCCCTCGCCGACGGCGACAGCGTTAAGCCTCCTTCCCTTCCCGGCGGACGGATCCTGCCGGCTCTTTGAGCAGCAGTGAGGGGAGAGAGAGGCCAACGAAGTCTTGTTTAGATCTGGAGAGGGCGAGAGAGTGTGAAGAGAGCAACTACAAGCGCTGAGGCTCCAGCGGGAGAGGGCGAGAGAGTGTGAAGAGAGCAACTACAAGTGCTGAGGCTCCAGCGTGTATATATATACTGGAGAGAGAGAGAGAGAGTGTGAAGCGTGCAAACCCTAGAAAACATTTTGACCAGTCAAAGAATCCACCCGAGACCTCAAGTTTGATGAGCGAACAGGCTAACCAGCTACACAACCCTCCCGTTATGTTCAACGAGAGGGAAATAACCTTTTATACATTCCTGCATTCGTGTGACAAGCATGCCGTGTTTTTTGTGTGTGTGGGAGTCATTGGGATTTCAATCATAATCGTGTCATGTGGCTTTGGTGGTAAGACTATCCACAGTGGTGCAGAAATAATGAAGCCTTAGTCACCTTACCTCTCTCCACGTAGTACGTTGGGTCCCACCAGTCAGAGGGTGAAACAAACAAATTAATAAGAAAAATTAAAAGCGCCAGCGGTGTATCTTACCTCACACATCTCGCTACTGCTCGGGAACACTGTCCAATTGATCCCTCTGTTCGCTCACGTACTATTTTAAGTGAATCCTTATTACAACATGCACACAAATTTTGGGCACTTGTATTCGACTTAAGTCAGTGTGCCACCGTATCTCGTATACTTACTACTCCCTCCGTCTAGGTGTAATAAGTCACGTTAGAAGGTGCAACGGGACCAAGGTGCGTGCGTGTGCGTGTGTGTGTGTGTTTAACAACATGTGTGTGTTAGAGAGAGCGATAGATCGACCTACTCTTATAGAGAGATGTTGTGTAGTGTAGTACGATTTTAGCCGCGAGAGTCGGTGCATCCTCTCGTTTTCGGGCGTGTCCGGTAGGGACATGTGGACAGCTGCCACGCCCGCTCCTGACCAGCCTGGCCCACCCAAAGCCCCTCCATCGCCCGCGCGCGCTTCCCGCCCGAAATGGTCAGCGCCGCTCCAAAGAATCGGTGCCGCATTCATGCCCGGGCAGAGCGGACACGACCTCTCACTGGCACAAGAGTGATGGTTGCTTCGTCCGTCCAACTTACTGCTGGGTCTATGTGATTTGACGGCTCATTGGTCTTTATTACTGAGGTGGTAGGACTGCTGGATGTCCCACGCTTTCGGCGAATGGAGGTACTACTACTAGATTACAATTTTCTCCATTCTTACAGCGGAGGCGTGCAAGAGCAGTGAAAACACACAGGCTCAGTGATTACATGGCCCACCTCACACTATCACCGTGTGGCACCTAACTCTTTACATAGTACTCCCTCCGTTCCTAAATATTACTAGATGAGTCCCCGCGCGTTGCCGCGGAACAGCGGTATATCTCTCTGCGCAAAATTATCGATTTCATAGAACTAAAAAAACTCTATAACCGCATGACAAATGTGGTAGCCAAACTAAATAAACCCCCATCATCATTTAGATCATCCCACGTAAGGAAAAAAGATCAGCCAACTCCTACTGCATAATGGGATTATATTTTTCTTTTTGACATGTTAATGGGACTTAAAAGCTCACTTACATGCATGCTACCGGTGCATGCTTGCATGCAGACATGTTGATGTGATTTAAAACCCACTCACATGCATGTGCCACGGTATTTCTGCATGCTTGCATGTGGCTTAGTGCGGAGCCTCTCAACGTCTAGATCAGACGGCTATTATGGACTGATTTACTTCATCTAACGGCTACATCAATTTTGATGATGTGTCTCAAGGAGAGGATGGAGAATTCCTAGTAGTGGGGGCTAGCTATTACTAGTAGATAAGTCTTTGTAGAGATTCCACGGAACAAAATGAATGAATCTACACTTAAAATGCATCTATATACATCCGCATGTGGTTCATGGTGAAATCTCTACAAAGACTTATATTTAGGAACGGAGGAAGTACTAGTATAGTACGTACTGTAATTTATCAGCGATATAAATTTGTACAATGCTATGAAGCTTCCAGCTTCTGTTACATGTATCTTGCGTCCAAGGTTGCCCGTTGCAACATTTCATCAAATACAAAGGAGACTAACATGCATGCTATTGCATCTCAATGATTGACAGATCTTAGCAAATATGTACTCCCTCCGTTCCAAAATAAGTGTCTCAACTTTGTGCAAACTTTAGTACAAAGTTGTACTACTACTAAAGTTGACACTTATTTTGGAACAGAGGCAGCTAAAGAAAAAAACGATCCATGTAGTCCCTAGCCCTTGAACCGTGAACCCTGACCAGGCTTCAATTTGCTGGCAACGCTCGAGCTTCCTAATAAATGAAGTCTGCAACCTTTTGACCATCAGATCATTTTGTGCAGTTTCACCAAAATCGAGATGAGCATCCCTGTGGCAAAGAAATTGAAGAAGCGTGATTAGAATAAGATTACTGGGACTAGTTGATGAGACATAAACTCATCACAAATACAGTACGTAGAAGCCAGTAGAGGTATGTGCGGGGCAAAGAAGTAGAGAAATATCCACAGGGAGTGATGTGGGCAGCTGGAGCAGTGGTGCAAGCCGGCTGTAAAGGGAGTTGTACCTGAGGGACGTAGCTCAACCTTGAGGAGGGCGGCGGGAGGCGGCAACTGCCCACGTCGCAGCAGTGAGCAAGGGACGAAGGCAACCTCACCGGCTTTGTGAGAGAGAACGGCGGGGACCCCTGAATGGGACGTGCCGACAGTGGGTTTTCGCCGTCGGCGACAGCCACCGCATCTACACTAAGCATCCACCCCTTCCCCAAGCGGACGTGATCCGCCGGGATGTTAGAGATGTGGCCACAGTCGTTTTGTGCGAGAGAGTGTGAAGAGAGCAACCCCAGCAAGCAACCGTGTAGGCTAGCCCGTCCTGACTATGTATATAGTGGAGCGGTTTCCTTTTCTCTCCATATGAACCTATCATATTGCGTACGTGCCACTGAAGAAAAACAACTTTATTTATAAATGACGCGGCACCTACTACTCGTTCTCCTATAACCTTGCGCTTGGCATCTCCAAAAGTATTAACCTTGCGATTGGCTCTTCGCCTCTTCGGGAAGTCGAGCAATAATGGTAGTGCAGTATATATCGTTCTGGCTATATGAGACCGAATGAATTGCTGCACGTCCACCACGTGGGCGAGGGTCGAGGGGCGAGGGAGAGTGCTACATACGGAGCAAAATGAGTGAATCTACACTCTAAAATACGTCTATATACATCAGTGTTTGGAGTATGTACTAGTAGTTCATATTGAAATCTACTAAAGGACATATATATTCCAAATATGATATAATCTCTATAACCAAGGTAGTAGGGACGAGAAGTAAACGGAGGGAGTAGTAAATTTTTCTCCTCGTCCTGCAAGCCACCGCGCGCATGGGCGAGGGAGTGGGCGTAAGGCGGAGCAAGCATCACCTCATCCTACGAGCCACCGTGCCCGTGGGAGGGGGAGACGGTGTACTAAGCAAGCTTCTCCTCGTTCTGCGAGTTGACGGGACACATCAAAAGTACTCCAGTGTATAGAGCCTTGCCTCTAAGGTAGGCCCCACATGGTTTGCCTCTTTTTTTAACATAACACGTCAAGTCGCAATTTGTTTGTTCACCCGTGGTAGACGATCCTCCCTCCACCAATGTCAGGGCCCCGATTCCAAGTCACATCAATCTAGCCGGTAACACCTCATATCACTTTGTGGCCTCACGCACGGTATTCCCACGGTGTCGCCTTACCATGGCCCGGGACCGTTTGCGCCTTTTGGCTCACGTATATGATAGTGTCGCTAGCATCCATATGACAGAGAACCCGGGCCGACATGACTAGTCGTGAACCCAAAGTGGCACTAACTTACGGGGACAGGCATACATGAATCAACATCGAGCATGTCGGTCAGCAGCGTGCGAATCCGGGCTGTAGCTCTGGGCTAACAGGACTCCGGGAACCCGGGCTGTAGCAGGCTAGGCAGGACTCCGGATGTCACCGCGTGACATTTCCCCGAAAGGACAGACACAGGAACGAAGTGAATCACATGCCGGACAGTCAAGTGTTCCGGAGCAGTAGTGCTGGGCTAGCAGGACTCCGGTGAACCGGGCTGTAGCGGACTACTATGGCTCATGGAAGCACAAGACTACATTTCCCCATAAGAGAGGCTACCAAGGATAAACAACTAGGTTGTCGGATCCCACACATACCAAGCATTTCAATCATACACACAATATGCTCGATATGTGCAAATACAACATGGCATCACAACAAGACTCTACGACTCAGAGTATTTATTCATTAGGCTCCGAAGAGCCAGATATTACAAACATGGGTCTCATGACCCAACATTCAGAGCATACAAGCAACAAGCACATGCAGAAGCTTAACTTGTCTGAGTACAGACAACTACAAATGAAAAAGGCTGAGAAGCCTGACTATCTACCAGATCCTGCCGAGGGCACAAGATCGTAGCTGAGGTAACAAGCTAAACGTCGAAGTCCACACAGTACTACTAGCGAGACTGACGTCTCTCTGCAAAACATAAAATAGGCAAACGTGAGTACAAATGTACCCAGCAAGACTTACATCAGAACTATCTACATATGCATCGGTATCAACAAAAGGGGTGGTGGAGTTTAACTGCAGCAAGCCAGCTTTGACTCAGTGGCTATCCTGAACTACGACTGCAAGTAACTCTTTTGAGGTGGCGCACACAAGTCCACAAATTCACCATACCAATACACCACTATGGATCCGCTCCCATCTCCCTACGAGAACGCCATCCATAGCACTCACGCTTATCTTGCGCATTTTAGAGTATCCACTTTCACTTGTCTATGAACTGTTATAGGCAACCCAGAAGTCCTTTACCGCGGACACGGCTATTCAAATAGATCATATTAACCCTGCAGGGGTGTACTTCGTCACACACGCTCTCACCACTTACCACCATGTACACGTCGTGTACCTCGGCAACCTTCAAGCAGAAGCCTGGCGAGGGAGTCGGCCACGACCTGACTAACCACACAAGTCTCTCGTCCAGGTTTATCGCCTATTCGGGTTCCATCCGCAAGGAGATCCGGCCGGGGTGTCGCTCACGGCCCCAAACGATGTGTGCAGGGTTCCCGAGCCCACCATCCGGGTGCCACTCGGTACACCAGGCCACGTGTGCCTAGTCTGTCCCAAGCCCACCTGTACCGGGTGCCAGTTGGTAGACTACTAACACTACCTACAAACACCAGAAACTAGTTGCAACTCCTGGACAGAGATCTAGTTGATTAATAAGTCGAGAGGGGTCGAGTTACCGGAACCCAATGTGTGGTGGTAACTGTTCTGGATCACAAACACAGAACTCAGTTCCTGAGGACGATTTCAATGAGACAACCCACCATGTACTCCTACATGGCCTCTCACCGCTACCTTTACCAAATCGTGTTCACACACTTAGCTCTCACACAGTAGGACATGTTCATAACTTTCCAATTCATTCCCGATGAATCAGACCTGACACAACTCTAAGCAATAGCAGGCATGACAAACAAGCATGAATAAGTAGGCACATCAGGGCTCAAACAACTCCTACTCATGCTAGTGGGTTTCATCTATTTACTGTGACAATGACAGGTCATGCAGAGGAAAGGGGTTCAACTACCGCAACATGTAACAGTTGAAATGTTGTTGTCCTAATGCAGTAAAAGAGAGCAGGAGCGAGAGAGGGGGATTATATCGGAATGAACAAGGGGGTTTTGCTTGCCTGACACTTCTGAAGATAGTATAGCTCTTCATCGGTGTCATCGATCGCATCGTCGAAGAAACGTCTACTGAGAGGGGACAACACCGGCAAACAGAGAAGAAACACGATCAATGCAATGCACAATATGATGCATGCTATTACCGGGCAATATGAATGTGTTTTGAGCTAATGCAACTAGCAACATATTAAATGGAGTTGGTTTGAACCTTAGGTTCAAATTCAAACTTCATATGTGGAAATTCAAATGCCATTTACATGATTTGTCCTAAACAGCAGCCATAAATTGTTCTAACATGCATGAAAATGGTACAGATGGATATATTGGATTTTTCTGATCATTTTTCATATATAATTTGTTTCATTTGGAGTTATGGTTGAATTTCTATGAATTTTTGAAGTTTGTAGTATTTTCTGAAATTTCCTGTATAAACATAATTCCAGTAATTAAATTACTGCGTCAGCACTACGTCAGGATGACGTCAGCAAGTCAACAGCGGCTGGTCCAGGTCAAACCGGACCAGTGGGGTCCACTGGTCAGTGGCTGGGGCTGGTTAGTGTCCCTGACATATGGGCCCAGTCAACGGCCACGGCAGCTTGG
The DNA here is from genome assembly GCF_018294505.1 of Triticum aestivum. Lineage (NCBI taxonomy): Eukaryota > Viridiplantae > Streptophyta > Magnoliopsida > Poales > Poaceae > Triticum > Triticum aestivum. Next base: position 28,418,036 of record NC_057808.1, read on the forward strand.
TCAAAGCTGACGCGTGGGTCCCGTTGGGTTAAGTTAAATCTAACTAATTTGGTTAGTGGTTTAACTAAGCCGGTGGGGCCTGGTTGTCAGTGGCATAGGGGCTTAGTGGGGTGATTAACCCCTAACAGTTGCTATCACCGGCGGCTAATCGCCGGCGTAACCAGGACGCGGCGGCGTTGCCCGTCCGGCCAACTCCGGCGACGGGAGCTCGCACGGCTGGGCGCGTTGGAACCGGAGCAAGGAGGCGCGTAGGTTGGTGGCCTCAGGCGATGCTAGGGTGGCCGGGAACGTCGACGGCGTCGAGTTCCGCGGCGGCGGAGCTGCGGCTTGCACGGGTGCGAGGGCCACGGTGCACGAGCGGGCGACCTAAGGCGCGCTACGGGTTCCTGGAGAAACCCGGAGCACGACTCCATGCTTGGGTTGGTCGGGCGGGGCAGCTAGCAACGGCGAGCTTCGCGGCGGCGGCAGCGAGTGCTCGGCCATGGCGGGGCTGCGGTTAGAGAGCGGGAACAGAGGGGGTGAGCACGGGGGAAGGTGTAGGAGCTCACAAAGATGCGGTAGAGAAGGTCAGCGGCCTCGGGGACGGACGGAAGCCGACGAATCGACAGAGACGATCTCCGGGTGCCAGTGGTGAAGATGAGGACGTTGGCGACGAAGCAAAGCCCTCCGGCTCGTTTCCTTCGGCTTGGGGATGTGGTGCTCGATTGCGGAGCTGCTGGGCACGATCACGGGACGAGGGGTGGCCGGTGGTCGTGGCTACGGCGAGCGGCGCTCTCAGGTGCGTTCGGTGACGAGAGGAAGGGAGAGCAGAGGAGGAGGGGTCCAGAGAGAGTGAGAGGGTCAGGGGTGTGCGTGGCGTCGCGGGAGGCGCCCAGGGCAACGAGGGGGCAGCCAGGCAGGGAGGAGGTGGCGCGCGCGTGCGGCGAGCACACGCCCTCCTGCCTACTAGCAGGAGGTTGAAGACGGTGCGGCGGCTGGGCTGGGCCAGCTACAGTGCTGGGCCAGGTGGGCTGTCAAGGAGGTAAGCCCAGGTGGGGTTTCTCTCTCCCTCCTATTTCTGTTTTCTGTTATTTGTTTTGATTTAGTTTTAAGCACTAAACCATTTTGCTTTCTTCTGATAATTTTGCAGGGACTAAAAGGATTATCCCAAAGCCCCTCACAATTTCTCAGAATTATTGGACACATATTCGATATATAGCAAATATAAATCCAATGCAAATAGTTATTGCATTAGCTTCAAATGCCCAAAATAAATATTTATGAGCTCCTAAAAATATTGATTTGAATTTTAATTCTGGCCAATATTTTCATAGAGAAACATGAACATTTTCTTGGACCTATTTGAAGCAATTTTTATCTTGGTCTTTTTCAGAAATGATTTCTGAGGCTTTCACATGTCCCCATTTCAAATTCATTGAAATTTAAACATGATGCACACATGACTAGCTAGCCTAGAGCAAACCAGAACTAGGGATGTGACAACTCACCCCCACTAAACAAGAATCTCGTCCCGAGATTCAGGCATAGGGTAAGAGGAAGTGGGGACACAAAAGCTAACACAATCTTCTTGATCCAATTGCCCTCATCGAAGATGTTAATTCATTACTTCAAATTGATCTTGTCGTCTTTGCTTCCGGGATCTTCATCCAACACGATGACGACAGAAGAAACTCTATAGGAACCGATCTTCTTAAAGATCGAGCAACTTACGATCAACTCACGAAATGAGATGTTGAACATCTCTGGAGCTGAGAGGCAAAACATGCATCAGGAGGGGCGGAAGAAACAATTTGACGAGGGATTCAAAGCAGCGAGGAAAATTGCCATGATTCCATAATGGGGCACCTTGGGAAAGGTGACCCATAGAAATATTCCCTTAAGTGGCAAAAAGAATTACTTTTGATTCAGAGATCATTGGAACTCTTCATACCAGCGTAAGGCAGTTTACAAATGATCGTTTGAAAGAAT